>NC_056625.2:7725569-8035569 GCF_002870075.4 Lactuca sativa
TGTCAATAAAGACGAAAACACATACAACAACATTTCATTCACCTGCCCATCTCACACATGTCAATAAAGAAGGCAAACAACTATTGTTGTTGTGAAGCATCACCGGAAAAATTGTCTCTCGTCTCGTCGTCGATAAAAAAAAAAAGAGGATGTCTTTGTGTGTGGATTGTGTTAGAAACAAAAGGTATATAACATAAAAAAAAACTTGAATGCTTCTTATTATAACTCAAGAAACTAACTCAAAACTTGGGTTACAATCTGCAATTTAAAAACTCTTAATCAAGTCTCATGGGGTCGATACATTGTCTCTATTTATAGTGATCATAATCCTTGTTCTATAAGGAAACTTGACTCACAATACAACTCTTAATTTCCTATTCAAAATAGAGTTGCCTATCTGTCCCTTATACACTGACTTGTGTATAAGGGTAATCTCGTAAATTACATAATATTTACCCCTTAATTTTTGACTAGAAATTGCGAGATCCTTTACACCTAAAAACTTGTGTATTTCAACAAACTTAATATTCGTGAGTGCCTTGGTTAGGATATAAGCACTTTGTTCCTTCTCCCTTATGTGCTCTACAATAATTTTCCTTACTTCAACTTTTTCTCGTATGTAATGAAATCGATACTTGATGTGCTTGCTTCGACCATTAAAAACTGGATTTTTCATCAAGGCTATTGTAGATGTATTGTCAACATGTAACACCACCTCCAACATCCTCTCTCAAGTTATCTCAGCTACCAGATCACGAAACCAAATAGCTTGACAACATGCTACATATGCAGCCATATATTTAGCTTCACATGAGGAAAGTGAAATTATTTCTTGTTTCTGTGAACACCAGGTAATAGGAGATTCATTCAAAAAATATGCCTAGTTTTACTTTTTCCGTCATCCTCATCAATGTTATCTCTATTATCACTATAACCAACAATGTTTAATGAATTCATTGAGTGTAGCGTATTCCAAATTCGATAGTTCCCTTCACATATCTCAAAAAAAAATTGATAGCTAACATATGCGATTTTTTGGTTCTTGCATGTATCGACTTGTAATGTCAACTTCATATGATAAATTTGGCTTGGTTTGAAGCAAATATCTGAGTCTCCGGTACCAAGATTTGATATTCGTTTGCATCAACATCTTCTTCACCATCTCCTTTGGAATATTTCACATTTGCATCCATTAGAGTGAGAGTCAAATTACAATCAAACATACTTGCATTTTTTAACACTTTTCTTGCATATCTTATTGTGTGACTGTAATATCCTTTCCCCTCTTGTGTATTTCAATTCCAAGATAATAAGTAAGTAAACCTAAATCAGTCATGTCAAATTGCATGGCCATTGCTTGCTTGAATTTTGATATTATTTCAGTGCATGATCCTGTGACAACAAGATCATCGACATACACTCCAACAATGATTAGATTTTCTTCTATTCTTCTTGTGTATACAATCTGCTCCTATACACACCTTCAAAATCTCATATCTTTTAAGATTTTATAAATCTTCAAATTCCAGGTTCGTGGAGTTTGTTTTAAGCCACAGAGTGCTTTCTCAAGTTTATACACGTAATCTTCTTTCCCTTATTTTACAAACCCATCTGGCCGATGAACGTACACTTCTTCTTGTAGCTCACCATGTAAAAAACAGATTTTACATCAAGATGATACAATTCCCATCCTTTGAGTGTTGTAAGGGCAATAAGAACACGAATTGTTTCTATTCGAGCTACTGCTACAAAAACCTCTTTAAATTCGACTCCTTGATGTTGTAGATAACCCTTTTCTACCACTCTTGCTTTATAGTTACTGATGGAGCCATATGCATCTCTTTTGACTTTGAACACCCACTTCAAACCTATGATGGTTGTATTTCTTGGTCTTGGGACTAATTTCTAAGTCTTATTCCGTACAATTGAATCTATTTCTTCCTTCATAACTTTCAGCCATTTTGGATTTTCCTTTGCTTCTTAATAATTTGCTGGTTCATCTTCGTTCAATGCTAATAGAAGTTCAAGATTTTCAATATAAAGATCCATCTCAAAATCATTATACTTCTTTGGCAGGTTTGAAATACAACCTGATTTGTGAAGGTCTGGTGTTGTTGTTACATTATTAGGGGCTCATGTTGGATCTAGATGAATGACATCTTCATGGATCGTGGGTTCTTGATTTTCGTGATCGAAAAATTCATTCTCACTTCCTCCTCCTTCGTCATCTTTGTTATCCACCTCTGCTTCCACATCCATGATTTCTTGTTCATGAGTTACTGGTCCATCTCCTGTATCTACGAGATTTGACCAATGAACCCAAATCATTCCAAGTTTTAGTTTAGAGTCACATTTTTCATCCTAATTTCAACTTGATTTCTTATCAAAAACAACTTCTCGTAATACAATACCATTCCGATTTATTGGTTCATAAAGACAATAGCCTTTGGTTCCTGGTTCCATACCAAAGTGAATTGTTTTCTTAGAGGGACCATCAAGTTTCTTGACATGTGGTCCTACAACTTTTGAATAAGCTAAGCATCCAAACACACGCATTTGTTTAATATTTGTTTTTCTATTTCGATAAGCTTCATATGGAGTCATCTCCATTACTGCTTATGTTGGAAATTTGTTTATGGTGTGTGTTACATGTATCACCGCTTCTCCCCAATATTCATTTGGAACTCACATTTCCTTTAACATGTTGTTGGTCATCTCTAGAAGAATAGAATTTCTTCTCTCTACCGTGTTTTTTTGTTGTGGCGTGTATGGGGTTATGAGATGCCTTATCATCCCATGATTATCACATAGCTCATTGAATTCATGGGAATTGAACTCGTTTCCTCTGTCTGTTCGGAATACTCACACAATATTTCCGGTTTCATATTCTGTGTTTGCTTTGAAAATCTTGAAGTACTTAATTGCATCACTCTTCCCCTTCATCAAAAAACTCCACACTTATAGTGACTAATCATCAATTAGGACAAAAATGTACCCGTTTCCACTTGCAGTTGGTGGAGATGTGGGTCTACATAGATCACCATGAATGAGATCCAAGCTCATTTTAGCTCGAAATCGTGAACCTTTAGAGAATGGTTTATGTGTTTGTTTTCCAACTAAGCATGACTCACATAGCTGATTGTCCCTGACAACTAATGGCAGACTTAAAACCAACTCCTGCTTTCCCATGGTTGTGATCGTATCAAAGTTAGCATGCCCAAGCCTGGCTTGCCACAACCAATCTTCTTTGTTAAACCGGTTGTGAAGACACATCGGTTTCCTAATTGATATTTTGGTTTTTTACAACCTGTTTATCGATCTTTTTATTTTAAAAAGAAGTGTGTTTCGACTATCAAACATCAGTAGGTGCTCTCCTTTCATTGAGAATTCACACCTAACTTTTGTTGCTTGACCTAAGCTGATTATATTTGCTTTGAGACTATGAATATAGTAGACATCAGTTAACAATCTTTACTTGCCACTTTCTATTTCAAAGAGTATAGAACCTTTCCTTTTGATATCAACACATGAATCATCAACAAACTTCACTCGCCGTCCAATTCGTTTGTTTATTTCGCTGACAAAGTGAGGTTCCCAGTTATGTGGTTAATTTCTCCATTATCTAGTTACCATATGTTATTGTCACCTTTTGATTCATACATACTCGGTATCACATCCTCTTCATTCAAGAGTACGGTTTCATAAAGGGTTTTGAGCATGAACATGTGTGGACCGTGATCATTTGTTTCGGTTAGATTTGCTTCTAATTGTTTGACCTTTCGGTTAGGGCGTTGGGAGGCAAAGTGACCAAACTTATTGATGGTTTTGAGTACTATAACAATCCTATGTTGCACATACAAACCTAATGCTTTGGATCTAAGTTTTCTCAAGTTATACATACAATTTTCATTTTTCCAAAGCATGAACCCTAACTAGCATAAAATTTAGAGATTTACAACATAAAACAACTTAGATGAATACCTCTTGGTTGTAGCTTGTAGAACTTGGCCTTCCAAGAGCTTAGTACCTCAAATGTGATACCTCAAATAAGTCACAAACACCAAAATCAAGAGGAGGCTTATGAGAGAGAGGTTAGTAAACACTAAAATCGGCTAGGGTTTCACCTTAGAATGATTGGCCGGTTTTGGGAAGGCTAGGGGTTCAACTTATAGTGTGGAATCCTTAAGGTTTCTTACATAAAACGCTAATTTACCTAAACCTTTAAGTATTCCAATGATCCATATGATAAGACCTTTGGACTAACTCTTCATGGACTCTCATGTAGATTTAGTCAATATCTAATCAACATATATCATTAGCCCAAACTATAAGTATTACTAATTTACCTAATCAGTCCCCGTAAATTTAATCAGTCTCTTTTGATCACTAAATTAATTCTTGATCAATACCAATTAAATAATATAATTTCTCAATTAATATATTAATAAATAACAAATAACCTCTTTCTCAAATATCCATCCTATCAAATTGCTCCGGTGAAGGCAATCCAAAAGGACCATGCTAATATTCGGTCAAGTACATGTTGGGTTTTGAGCATTCTAACACTCCTAAGGGTACATGCAACCCTAAATACCTTGGATCTATGTTTTTCTCTATTATACATGCAAATATGAACTTTCCAAGGTATTCATCCTAACTAGAATAATAACATTGATTCATATGAATATATCAAGTTAGAATTACATACCTCTTTGATGTAGAATGTCTTCATGAAGCTTGAGTGCCTAGTGCCCCAAGTGTGACACCTCAAATGGTTCACACAACATCATATGCACTTGGAAAGACTTGAGAGAATATACACACTTCATGAAAATCGGCTAGTCCTTTCTCTCACACATAGTTGCCAATTTTTCAAAAGAATATGATCTTTATATAGTGTCACAATTAGGGTAAACCCTAATTGTCATGGCTTTCCATTTCCTTGGATCCATGGGTTCAAATACACCATGGAGCATCCATGGAGCATCCTATGGGTTTTAGCCCAACATGATAATCCATGGAGTCTTAGCCCACTATACAAGTATGGATGATTTACACAATCAACCCATATATTTAATTAGTCTTCTTTTGATCACTTAATTAGTTCTAGATTAATTCTTGATCAATACTAATTAAATAATCTTATTAATATATTAGAACTTATAATATATTAATAAACCTTAAGTGTTATTTCTCTCATTTTAGTCTATCCAAATGCATGATGCCATGCAACCAAAATGGACCATGTCGGGTCAGGTCAAGTCTTACCAATTATAGTTATGGACTTAGACATTAATCCAACAGTCTCCCACTTGGATAAGTCTAAAACTATTATTGCAAGTATGAATTCAAGAACCGACTGGAAATCGTAGCTCTCAAAAGCTTCTGTCGAACTCTGACCTTGCCGATGATCTCTAACCTTTGTCAATGACTTGTCGATTAGATAAGGGATCATATATTCCTCCATTCTAGATATCATATGGACTGAGACATGGATTATAAATCATTATCTCTGTCCATCTGTTGTTTCCTTATTTCCGATTCATGATGACTGACTGATTAAACAAATCAAATCAGTCCTGGCTTGGCCAAGCACTCACTTGTATCATCATTAAAACATCGAGGGGCCCACAGATATCGCTTTTATCCTGAAGGTAAAAGGAATGGATAAACTTCGACTCATATGGCTTGTTCTACTACTTGTTGAATCATACACAAAGGCACGTTTTATAACATCGAGTTACCAACGCATTTGCATGAAATCAATGTACAACCAACTCATAGTAACAACTCATATCTCTTGGTTTGAAGAATATAAGATATTATCGTCTCATGAACACTCGTGATAAAATCCATGAAGTGATTCCAATGAGCACGGGTTGAGTCCAATACTCAGAACTTATGAGCACTCATGAGTGTTGTAGCACCACCTTGTCCAACATCATAGACCTCTACAAGCCCAACTCATGACAGTCTTGATTCATATCTACTTCCAACATATGACCGACTGTGGATAGTTTGAATAACTTAGTCATTCAGGAAGAACGACCTAGTTATTCTGGAAGTCAAAACATGCAAATTGAAACACAAGAATAATCGAATCCAATATGGTCTCAGAACTTATGAATATAAATAAAACATCTTTTATTTATCACCGTATTGATTACCCATCATTCATTGCATACCGTTTCAAACTATCAACTTTATACTTGAATTAAAACAATAGTTGTCCCATGCTCCAAGCATGTAAACTATGTTCTTTTAAACAATAGCTTTGCCATACACCAAGTATGCACTCTATGTTTGTCTATGATCCTTAATATGTGAACTAGATCGATTGAACATAATTTCAATGATTCTCTTTTCACACTCCCAATTCCTTACTGCAAATGCAAGAATTCCAAATTCATGCCATTTATTGAAATCTGTTAGATTCTAAACTTATATGCATTGATCCTCTTGTAATGATTATGCATAAAGTCACAAAGACTTGACAACAAACATTACAGAGCATCCCAAAGGAGATCAAATCCTTGGAAACATCCTTCTTGCATTAAGTTTCCTAATCTTACACAGATTTATTGAGCAACTTCCAACTATGGGAACAACTCTATGTTCCCATTTTGACTATCACTTCTGAACAAGAGTTGACTCTTTTCAGAATATGTCAATATGGTCCTTCCAAAGTCAACACTATACTTCCAACTATCCTTGAGCAACCAATCCTTGGTAAAACCTTAGATTGTCCTCTACAATTGCTTAATCACTTTAGTCAAATCCAATTCTAGACCTTTTTCCCTCTTAATGCCCCAGGCATTTGGAAAATTTAGAAAGGATGAATATTATAGCACATGCAATCGATCCTATATCCGAAGCATATGGGACACGATTCATGATGTCTCACATAAAGACATGATACTAGACCAGTCCTTTGCTATAATATTTCCATTTCAATTTGCCAAGTTCTCATAATTCAGATTATGAAAAGGGATTTCGTAATCATAAACGAATTTTAGAACGCAAATAATGGACCCATATATAGAATTTTCTTATGCTGAGCCATTCCAACATAACATTCATATATGTACTTGACTAAATTTGATTAAAATCTCACAATCTAAGCTTATAGATTTGATATGAAGTATAATTTCCTCTCCCTTAATTATAGCAAAACAACTTTTTCAACCCCTGCAACCTCACGAATTGAAACTTTTGTTTTCTATAATTAACATTGCTAACTTGCAATACTTATCATAATTATCATGCTACCCCTAACATGATGATTATTAGCATAAAACTTATGCTTCCACTAGCTTTGACATGTACTTAGAAATCAGCTGGACTTCTAGAAAAACAATACTTTATTGACTTTCTTACCAAAGTTCATATTTCTGATAATAGATTGTTTTGATAAAAATTTATCAATATCATACACCTTATCTTAGATAGCTGATAAGTGTGTCTAAACAATTTAAGAACTATGAAAACGGATGCCATAATCATAGTCTCAATTGTTTAGACCTTTGCCACATCTCACAAGTCCATGTTAGTGTGCTAGTTAACCACACATGCTCCACTAACGACTTTGAGAATGCAAATATCACAATTGCTATCTATTTAAAATCTACTTAGTGAAAGTGTTTCCTTACCATCATTTTCATGAATCGGAGAGAAACCTTATGACACTTAGATTTAATGGTGTATGTGTTCTTATCCATGTGAATTGTCAAAACCATAATCACAAGACAAGGTTAGTGACAAATCCAAACTCTTATGAATTGAACTTGTGCAATCTTAACTTCTTGCCACCTGGTAGCACAAGGGCCTGCCATTGCTTCCAAGTTGTTATGCAACCAATTGAGAACTCTAAGAACTCATATGCAAAGTCAACTTTAACTGGAATGGGCACAGAAATATAAATATGTCAACACGATAGGTTATAAACCTCACGTTGTGTGCTAGCGATAAACTGTTGGATTAGTGTCTAAGTCCATAACTACTTTGGTATGTACTTGACTCGATGATGCATGGTCCTTTTGGGTTGCCTTCACCAAAGCAACTTGATAGGATGAATTATGGAGAGTAAGGATTAAATATGATTTATTAATATATTATGGGAATAATATATTAAAGGAGAAATCATATTGTTTAATTAATATTAGTCAATAATTAATTAGTAATTAGTTTTGTGACTAAAAGAGATTAATTAAACTTAAGGGACTAGAATTGTAATTATAAGATAATTGCAATTTAGGCCATGGATTGTCTTAAATCAAGAGGTGGACGAATTCTTATGGGAAGCCCATAAGGAAATCGTCCAAAGGCTTGATTAAAGGAGTCTATGGGTTGCTTAGGGCTTAAGCAACCAAATTAGGGTTTCCTTGTTAGATAACCCTAATAGCCTTACTATATATAAGACCCTTATGACTCAAAAACGTGGGGAACTTCTTTTCTAGGGTTAGAACACGTTTTGGGCAGCCTCTAACCTCTCTCCTCTTCATCCTCTTGCTTATGGTGTTTGTGAACCATTAGAGGAGTGACACTTATGACTCTAAGCCTTCCAAAGTCAATTCAAGGAGGAATTGGGATTGTTATTGCTACATAACAATCAAGGTAATATCTTAAGCCTAATTGTATGTTAATATTGATTTCCATATGCTAGAATTAGGGTTTGTAGTCTTGGATTCAAAGCATGTACAATAGAGAAACCTAGATCCAAGCATTAGGTTTGTATGAGCACATAGGATGTCTTATGACCAAAACCCATCATAAACTTACATGTTTTTATTCTTAATTATCTTTTCAGGATCTTTAAGACTCCCACTATCCTCTTGACACATAAGACTCACTTGCCAAATATTCAAGAGATAGTTTGGATTCTTTATCAAGACAAACACTTTACACAATTGGCCTTAGTTGGTCTTTGTTTTATCCAAAACATCACAACTTACCAATTTCAAATGTACAAGAGTAGGACACTTTTACTCTTATATTTGACAAGTGTTTTAAACCTTTCTTTAAGATATGTCACTCAACTTACAGTCTTGGAGTATGACTCTAAGACTTGTTTTTGGAACAAAGTATGACTCATCTTCTTGATTTGACCACTTCAACAATTCATAGCTTCTTTTCTTAGCTATCAGAATGTACTTAGAGGATGAATTGTGATAAGGTCTCTTAATCATTAAGATGATCATATAACATGATACTAAAGTACTCTCCCATCTTTTTAGATTTGAGAAACTTTTATCCTTCTGCCTAATTTGATTCTTCTCATTCGTTCTGCCATGCATCGAAATTTTTCCAATGTATCAGAATTACACTTAAACTTGTAAGTGTAACCATATTTACTAAACATTAGTAAATCATGATGAATAGTCTTGCAGATCTTTTGTGGTGGACTTGATCAGTGCACAAGAATGTGTACTCGATCCCTTAGTCCTTTACTTAACTCACACATCCATGTGAACAAGTAGTTAGTCTTAATATTTCCAATGCTTGAAAGTTCTCATTCATCATGCTATACAACTTGCATGATTCCAAGTTTCTATCCAACTGAAACTTGGGTGATGAGAATCTTTCCTTATTTGGTAAATTTAGACATTACCACAAATGAAAGAATCAAATTCATATTCCAATATTGCTATCAATGGAATCATATAAGCAACACTTTTTCACAAATGCCATTTTAAGGATCCTTAAAATAAATAAAATCAAATATTTTTCCTTTTATTTTAAAACTTTGCGGAAAAACTTATCCTAACAGTGCAAATGAAAACCTTGTTGTTATCTATTCCTAAGCAATGTGTCATAACTCCTAAGTAACAGCTCAAAATTCTGATGCGATCGAAATCCATCTTGCGACCAGAATCAACATATACTTCCTTTAAACTTTCTCACTTTCTTTGATTCTTATAACATCACCAGGTGAACCAGTCACATTATGTAATAGAATCTCCAAATAGGAGCTTAACAGAGTTAGACAATGGACTTTACCTGAAGTAGAGTCAAACTTATTAACTTTAACATCCTTAGTTAAATTTGACAGCTTCGCAATCAATGCCCCTTCCTTTGGTAATTTAACATATGGACGCTTTGATAATGGTACATGGGACTATCACAGACCTAGCCTTTCTCTTTACCATTGGGTCAACCGAGTTGACTATGGCCGATCCCTTTCCATTAGGAAGAGAATGTTTTTCTGGATTTCCAGTGTCACCATTGTCAATCTCCATAAAGTTTTTGGAAGTCGATCTTCTAATCAAATTTACTTTACTATCCTTCCAAATCATTGCTGATTCAACAGCACCAAGCAAATAGATAAGATCATTAAGGGTCTTGTCATAGTCTGTTTCATAGGAGTCCCAAAGGAACTCACTATGTGACTTAGAAAGTGATTGAACCACCAACTTTCTCAAGACTTTGACACCTAACTCTCCCGGCTTGTCAATATGTGACTTCATCTCCAAGATGTGAGCACACCTAGACCTTGCCTTGCTAATAGGGCTTGAGTGACCTTGAACTTGTGGGATAGGGAGAATAATTGGAGGAGGTGGAGGAAGTGAAGTTCCAAGAGATTTGGGAAGATCATAGATGTCTGAATTAGACATCTTTTGGGAGATATTTAAGATAGTTGAATTAAAGTCCTTAATATAACACCCAATATGAAATATTAAGGCTAGGACCCAACAAACTATTTTATAACTTGGATGAAGGATGCCGTAATCCAAGCTATAAAATATTTTAAAGGTAGGTGAATGACGATTCACTAATTTCCACCAAGATAAACGAAATGTATTATTAAGTTTTAACTGGTTTTGAAACTCCTAAATTCTTTTTAGATTCATTGAACTTTTCAATGGATGTTTCAATCTCGAGTGTGCCCTTCAGGTTTTGTGACTGGGATGCCGAGGATCACAAAACAATGTGTGAAGTAACCATGAAAATATACTTGGTACCCTTAGTATTTACCCCTTAATAAATGTGCCGGTTAACCACACACGCTCCACCGATACTATGAAAAATATTAAGATACCCTTTGCCTACCTTGTTAAGTCCAGGTTAGTGTGCCGGTTAACCACACACGCTCCACTAACCGACTTAAGCAAAGTGCAAAGTGTAATTTCATGGGTTAGCACCACATTCACATTTTCCTAAGTAACTAAGATTGAGAATTTATAAGTCTTTAGTTACTTAGTATTTATCATTAATACTTTTAATGAAGGGAGAATTATAGTCCTCGTCCTACCCGTTCGGCTAACAACCCTCCACCGGTCAAGGAAGCGGTGGGTGAGAGTGGACACACATTAAACTGCCATTTTATAGGCAGTAACCTTATACCCCCCCCCCCCTTATAGAACGGCTTCGTGAATGAGGCCTACTAACGGTAAGACTTACTTGCTTTTATACATATATAAATATTATTAACTTATAATATTATAAAGTATAAGGGTTGAATTTTAACTTTTTAAAATTCTAAGGGCTTAACTTGGAATTAAAGTATTCATAAGTGAAAACTTTTCAAATTCCAAAACTCGAGGGCAAGTTTTTGAAAATATTCAAAACTAATTAATTCCATAACTTATGAGTTTAAAGTTGTTTTAATTAAAAACTCTTCGAGTTCCATAAGTTGAGGACAAGTTATGGAAGACTTTAAACTATTAAAGAATGTAACTCTTTTTCTTTTGTAACTTATGGAACTAATTATGGCTACACATTTTATTATTTAATGAAGAGACTCTTGAACCTCCATAACTTGAGGACAAGTTATGGAGTCATAAAACCATTTAATGAGGACAAGACTCTTCATTTTGTAACCTTTGCCAACTTATATGAGTTTTAAGAAACTTAAATGTGACATTTCATGTAACTTGAGGACAAGTTACACAAACACATTTTAGAATCAACTCTTAGATTAAAATGGATTGAGAACACATAATCAATTAACTTTTCCTATTAATCTAAGCAACTCATAAGAACAAAGATAATTCATATCAAACTTTTCATGTAATTAGCATAAATTTTACATTAATACAAAACATGAATCTATTGACAATTATCTTTGAAATTGGATTAGCATCAACATTACCACATCAAAAACAAGTTTATAAGGTCAAAAACAGCTTAGGGTAATGTTCCTAGTCCAATTCCAGCCAAAACAGTCGAATATATGTTGTCTGGGGTTCCAACTCGTCAAGAGCAAGAACAAACTTGGCGAGTTGGATGCATTTTGCCTTGGACTCGTCGAGTCCCTTTATGGACTCGGCGAGTCTGCTGTGCAGACAGCAACAAAATTTGATTTTCCAGCTAAATTTGCAAGTATAACAAGAAAACAAGCCTAGGCTCTGATACCATTGTTGGGTTTTGAGCATTCTAAAACTCCTAAGGATACATGCAACCCTAAATACCTTGGATCTATGTTTTTCTCTATTTTACATGCAAATATGAACTTTCCAAGGTATTCATCCTAACTAGCATCATAACATTGATTCATATGAATATATCAAGTTAGAATTTCATACCTCTTTGATGTAGAATATCTTCATGAAGCTTGAGTGCCTAGTGCCCCAAGTGTGACACCTCAAATGGTTCACAGAACATCATATGCACTTGGAAAGACTTGAGAGAATCTACACACTTCATGAAAATCGGCTAGCCCTTTCTCTCACACATAGTTGCCAATTTTTCCAAAGAATATGATCTTTATATAGTGTCACAATTAGGGTAAACCCTAATTGTCATGGCTTTCCATTTCCCTGGATCCATGGGTTCAAATACACCATGGAGCATCCTATGGGTTTTAGCCCAACTTGATAATCCATGAAGTCTTAGCCCACTATATAAGTATGGATGATTTACAAAATCAACCCATATATTTAATTAGTCTTATTTTGATCACTTAATTAAATCTTGATCAATACTAATTAAATAATCTTATTAATATATTAGAACTTATAATATATTAATAAACCTTAAGTGTTATTTCTCTCATTTTAGTTTATCCAAATGCATGATGCCATGCAACCCAAATGGACCATGTCGGGTCGGGTCAAGTCTTACCAATTATAGTTATGGACTTAGACATTAATCCAACAATACATACCAATTATAGTTATGAGCTTAGACACCTAATCCAACAGTCTCCCACTTGGATAAGTCTAATAACTATAACTGCCAATGTAACTTCAAAATCCGATTAGCAATCGTAGCTCTCAAAATCTGTTGTCGAACTCTGACCTAGTCAATAATGCGTCCTTTAGATAAGGGATCATATAATCCTCTGTTCTTCAAGATATCGTGTGGACAAAGACATGTAATAAATTCATACTCACTGTCCAACAGTTTGTTTCCCGATTTTTGATTTGTTTGGCATAGAGCTTAATTTAACACATCAATTGAGTCCTGACCGTGCCCGAAACAAAAGTCAAAACAAAATCATCGAGGGGCCAAGATATCGCTTTTAATCCTCTTAGGATAAAAGGAACATATAAACTTCGACTTATATGCTTGTACTAATTGCTTGTTAAATTATACACAACAACATGTTTTATAACCTCAAGTTACTGATGCATTTTTGTACTATCAATGCACAACCAACTCGTAATCAACAACTCATATATCTTGGTTTGAAGACTATACGATATTATCATCTCACAAGCACTCGTGATAAATTGCATGAAGTGATTTATGTGAGCATGAGTTTAATCCAATACTCAAATCTTATTTCAGGAGCACTCATGAACGTTGTAGCAAACTTTTGCTATGTCTAAACCATTTAGACAATCTACAAGCCAATTCATGACAGTCTAACCTTGTAGCTTACTTCCAAATTATGATTGATTGTGGATAGTTCGAATAATCATATTATTCTGGAAGTCAAAACATGCAAAAAATGAAACATAAAATAAACAATTGACAAAAGACAGTAACTTTACTCATAAATAAAACCCTTATTATTTAATCATAAAATTTTAATTACATTTATTTATTACAAGTTTCTAACTGCCTATCTAATCACTAAAACTAATATCATCTCTTAGGCCAATGCTCTTAGCATGCTGCAAATGCTTAACGCTGCCCAGTCCCTTTGTAAGGGGATCTGTTGGGTTATGCTCTGGCGATACCCTCTTTACTACGAGGAGTCCATCTTCTACTCGATGTCTTATGAAGTGATATTTTTTTTCGGTGTGCCTGGATCTGCCATGATCCCTTGGTTCCTTGGTTAAAGCGACCGCACCCTCATTGTCACGGAAAATCTCCATAGGCTCCTTTATAGCTGGTACAACTCCAAGGTCTCTGATGAAGTTCTTTAGCCATATTTCCTCCTTCGACATTTCGCTTGTTGCTATGTACTCTAATTCACACATTGAATCAGCTATAGTCTCATGTTTGGAACTTTTCCATGTTACTGCTCTTCCATTTAGGGTAAATATCCAGCCCGACTGAGAGCTGAAATTATCTATGTCGGTCTGAAAGCTAGCATCACTATACCCAGTCCGTAGTCCTCCGCATGTACTTAAGAATGTTCTTTACTGCTATCCAGTGAGTTCTACGAGGATTCCCTTGATATCGACTAACCATGCTCAAACCAAAAGCCACATCAGGGCGAGTACATGTCATAGCATACATGATCGAGCCAACGGCAGAAGCATATGGTACTCAACTCATTTATGCTATTTCAGCATTGGTACTTCGACTCTGAGTCTTACTCAGTTTGTTATTGCTATGGATAGGCAATTCTCCTTTCTTTGCATCAGTCGTACATGGTTCAATAACATCCCAAACTTGATGTACATTGAAAATCGCCTTCATGTGAATTGCCCACACAGTGTAGTTTGTCGAATTGAGCATCGAAACCTGGAATGACATAAATAGACCCTCCTTGGTTGTAGCTATGCCTTTTCCCTTGTCCTTCCCTCCACCTGAGTTGTTGTCATCGACACCCATCTTTTGTTTGCTCTGATACCAATTGTTAGAAACAAAAGGTATGTAACAAATAAAAACTTCAAAACTAACTCAAAACTTGGGTTATAATCTGCAATCTAGAAACTCTTAATCAACTCTCATCTAGTTGATACATTGCCTCTATTTATATTGATCCCAATCCTTGTTCTACAAGGAAACATGGCTCACAATACAACTCTTAATCTCCTACTCGAAATAGAGGTGCCTAGTTGTCCCTTATACACCGACTTGTGTATAAGGGTAATCTTGGAAATCACATAATAAATTGAAAAAATGTATGAGAAGATAAGAATTTAGTAGATAAATTTTAAAAAATTAAAATATACGGAAGATTTAAATTTCTACATTTATATGGACTCTACATTTATTATAATATTAATGATTAATTCAATAAGGCCAAAAGTACTCCTAATCGGTTAAAATCGGAAACTAAAGAGAGTTGTATGATTACATTAGATCAATAGATTATATCAGTTATCTCATTCTAAATTTATATCATGTTCTCATTTACATCTAAATTTGGGGGAATGTTCAAATGATCATAAACTACATAAAATAAATGTGTGACAACAGTTTCTAGCCATTGATCAAGAATCTTATAACAATTGTTAATAACTAATTAACCTTTCATTAATATCTTAATTAACGGAAGACCCATACAATTATAGTAAGTTTAAACATCCATATACTAGAGGGGTGAAGTGTGGTTGTGGTGTTGAAGTAAAACTTCCCAAATTCATGGACTGACTAGAACCCTAGAAGAAAGTTCACGTCATATTTAAGGTATATTTTAGCATCAAGATGGTAGTTTTGGTAAGACATTTAACTTTCTTTTGTGTCATGTTCTTTCATGATCCATATAAGCGTTGTGATTAATTCTTGCGACTTGAACAATTATTTCCAAATCAATACTACAAGGCTATTATGTTGAAGATGCATGAGCCTTAAATAGTGATATTCTTTTGCTCATGTCTAACTACAAATAGGGAAATTGGATAATAAAATGTTCTTGTTTACGAGTTGGTATCATTGGTGATGGTGCTAATTAAATTCTTTCTCATGTTTTTGGGTTGTATTGTTGAACAAAGTCCATTTTTTGTTGGTATTGCCGTTGGTCTAGGTTGTTATGATGGTTAGATTTGTTAGTTTGGTGTCATATGATAAAATATGTTCATCATGTAAATAATTAGTTAAACATTATAAGTAGGTGTTTTTCAAATATAAATGATTATGGCCTTAAAACGCTTTGATATTCCATTATCTACTTTTTTTATATGCATATCCTTGTGAAAAATACATTATGAACTTGTGGTCATTGATAGGATCTAATCATTGGCATTTTGACTTATTCTCTTAATTTGTTCCATCTTATATAGGCAAACCCTTTCCAATGTACTTGTTGCACCCCCTGCCCACCCAACAAGGTTTGAAACTTGAAACTAGTGTAAGTTTTCTTGAAATTTGAATAAATATGTCTTGCATATTGCCTATTTTCAACATAAAGAACTATGTTTTTCATAGCTTTTAGCAAACCCTAAAAAGTATGACACAACATAATCTTTCTAAGTATAAACAATGGAATTAAGAAAGGAATTAGAAAGGAGGTAAAATGAATAACTATATCTTATGTCGGTCTAAAAAGACAAATAGTCCCCTTCCACCACCATATCCTAATTCACCAACCAATAGTTTCAAAAACCATGTCTAGATTTCTCTGTTTTCTATGTTTGCTACAAATCATGCTATTAGATGCATATATTTGTTAGCATCTCTTGAAATATTAGTCAAAAGTTTCCGTTACTTAACCCTTTAGAAGCAACCATTTAATCTTATTACATGTCTACAAACTTTGTTCCAAGTATTGATTATTGCCTTGAAATAAACATAAAACCTTTGAAAATAGTTCTTCATATCTAGATTAATAGTTACTCCTACTTTATATATTATACTTAGGTTAGACCTCAGAATTTTATGTGCGTAATCTTACACCTGACATAATCTTCTTCTAGTTTTCTCTCGATCATTTCTCTTTCCCTTACCCTTGACCTATGGTATTGACATGATGAAAAATTTATAGAGTACTATATTATGAAATGTTCTTTCATATCTTTCAAAGCCATTTTAGGCTTCCTGATTAACCAATTACCACTAAAAAGACATCTAAAGTTGTAATTCATATCACATAAGTATGTATCAATGATGTATTTATTGTGAAAAGAACGTTCGTTATACATCTATGTCACCCTAAAAGCATATAGCTATTTGTCATTACCCCAAGCCTTGCAATTATTCTAATATTATTATATTTAAAAAAATAAAGTTGGTACCTATTTTCTAAAATATGGTTATTTAATGAAAACCTTAATTGTGTAGGGGCTCATACATGTCTACAACAATGGGTTTTGGTTTGTTCCATTTCACGTTTGGATCATATACACCAACTTCAACTTCATTTTCATCTCTAATGTGCTCATGCTCTTCCTGTCGTTCTACATCATCATTCTCTTTATCTTCTACATATCATTATGTGTTACTTAACATTTGTTCATCACATAACATGTGAAAGACATGTTCCTTACACTTACTAGATATTAGTGAAGGTCTCTGGTTAGTAATCCAAAAAAAACAATATCATCATGAGAGTCCTAGCCACATAGGTATGTTTGTAGGACCTTTTTTATGTAACGTGGATATCATCTTCCTATATTAAGACTTTATCGGAGATTTCTCTATATTGGTTTTTTTAATAGAAAAGTCTCGATTATCTAATTTTTTATGTAATGTGGATGCCATTGGATAGATTTTGAAATAATAAAAACTCCATACCATAGTAGAAAAAATAAATGTATGAATGCCAAATAAAAATATTGATAAAACTACAAAGTTATTTTATGTCTTTATTCTTTGTCATTAACTTGTAATAGTTTACTATCAACTTTATTATGTTCCCTTTGTTGCAATGATAAAAATGAGGGATTTTAGCTCTTTCGAAAAATTAAATGAGGTATTATAGTTTATTATTGTAATGGTTTGACACCATTTCAATGTTTCATGAAAAGCTACATTAAACCATGGTGCCATTTTGGCCGCCCCTCTCTTGAATTGCCTGGCAAGTGTCAACTTGGTATGGTATGCTAGTGGACTTAATACTTAATATTATGTTAGGTACGCAATCAATATCGTTTCCCGTTTCAGTTATCTTAAATATTAATTTGTCAACTAATCATTCAAAACTTCAAGACCTTACTATATATTGCAATGGTATCTTGTTTATATATTTTTTATGTATCAATTTCTTAATATATTTATTGCCGTCGGAACAAACCATGTATTTTGACACTTAATAGATTTTTAGTTGTATTTATTTATTATTTATTTTTTTTATATGGAAAAATGACTTATGAGGGTAATCAACTATTGATTTTGTTTACATTTAATGATATATGGTATGCAAAAAAGGAAAGTGACTAAATGTAAACAAAATCAATAGTTGATTACCCTCATAAGTCATTTTTCCATATAAAAAAAATAAATAATAAATAAATACAACTAAAAATCTATTAAGTGTCAAAATACATGGTTTGTTCCGACGGCGATAAATATATTAAGAAATTGATACATAAAAAATATATAAACAAGATACCATTGCAATATATAGTAAGGTCTTGAAGTTTTTAATGATTAGTTGACAAATTAATATTTAAGATAACTAAAACGGGAAACGATATTGATTACGTATCTAACATAATATTAAGTACTAGGTGTGAGCCTCATGTATTACATGGGTGTATTTAAAATAATTAAATATGTATAAACATTTGAGAAATTTGAATTTATAAGAAAAATGAGAAAAATGTTGAATTACTAAAATTAAAGTGTTTTTTTTTTCTCTTTTAAATTTAAACAAATCATTTAAATAAAATAATCAAAGCAAATTAATCACATTTTATTTTAAAATTTTAAAATTATAAGGAAAGTTCATTAATGAAATTGATACGCATTTATTATTAAATTTAAATACCATATGGAATTTAATAAAATAGGAAAACCACAAAATTACATATGGAATAAAAATTAATTCAAAATCACCACAAAATGACATGTGGCAAAATGAATGAGAGTGTGACAAATGGCAAAAAAAAACCTTCATTTATTAGAGAAGATTAAACTTGTTGAACATGTTCACATTTTATCCTTGTGGCCTGCTATCGTAGGTAAACGGGTAATATGTGAACAATTCAACAAGTTAGATGGTATATAGTGCATAAAAAGAAAATGACTAAATGTGAACAAAAAAAAGACATCCCCCATAACTTCCAACAACCTCCACCTCCACAATTGTTGTTGCTACCTCTACTAGCACCGCCACCTCCACCTCCATCACAACCGCCTCCGTCACCGTCACCACTACCTCCACATCCACCTCCATCACCACTGCCTCCGCCACCGTTACCATCGTCACCACCACCTCCAACTTTGCCACCCCCACCGCTAATGACAGTGGTTGTAGTGCTGGAGGTGGAGGTGGTAAGTGTTGTGTTGGTGGTAGATGAGGTGGTTGGAGGTGGCCGGGGGAGGCTCAGTTTTTGTTCATATTTAGTCATTTTGCTTTTGTACACTATATACCATTCAACTTCTTGAACTGTTCACATATTACCCTTTTACCTATGGTAGAAGGTCACAAGGGTAAAATGTGAATAGGTTCAACAAGTTGGATTGTATATGGTGTACAAAAAAAAAAGAAACTAAATATGAACAAAATCATAAGTTCATTACCCTCATAAGTCATTTCCCTCCCCCCCCCCCCCCCCTTTATATTATTTCAAATATTAGTATTCATAAAGAGATGAATCCAACATTTTCATGATTCATTTCTTTTTATTCGCTCCGTCATTTATCAATTTTATAGTTTTTATATAATCATGGTAATCATAACACTATAAAATATATGGGGAATAAAGAGTCGGCAAAAAACGACTCAGTCCATCAATCTAACCTAAAATTAATACGTTGAATTCAGACTTTCAACCCATTTAATTTTAATGTGTCAACCCGTATTACTCATTTAATTAAATGGGTTAGATTGGGTAAAATTGTCAACATGTTTTCGACCCGCTAACTCATTTAAATTAGTATAGATTTAATTTTATATTCAATAATATTATTTTGTACTTTAATTATAATGTTATACTATTATTTGTCTTTTTTTATTTAAAAATACACTCATAATTCCATCTCTAACCATGGTACCGACAATACTACACACTCTAGATCTCATCCTTAATTACCCCAAATACCGCATAACCATGAATTGTCAAGCTTGAGCCTATTATGCTCTCTTCCATTTTTGCAGCCCTCTCTAATCCTATCAACCTCTCTCTCTATCTCCCTCTAATTCACACTCCTATTGGCTTTCTTTGATTCACAAATCACAACCCGTATTCTAATTTCATCCTCCCCTAGAATAGTAAGTAAAGTAATATATATTACAGTGTTCACATTTTTGTTATTTAAGTTGTTTAATTTGGTTAAATCTTTTTAATCTATTTATATTAATTAATTTGAATTGGTCAAATTAAGCTCAACTAATTTACTTAATAGATTGGATTGTTAAATACATAAACGAGTCAACCCGATGACAACCTATTTATTTAATAGGTTTTGGTTGGGCTCGAAATCTTGACACATTTAAATAAATAGGTTAGGTCGGGTTGAGATTTTCAACCCATTTAATAAATGGTGCTAACAGGAAATTCTCTCCATTGTAGCCTCCATCCTCTAAAAGCAAAACCCTAACCTTGAGTGTGTGTGTGTGTGTTTTAGTGTGTGTGGGTGTTTTTGAGCATTGAAGCGCCTCTTCGAGAAGAAGGAGGCTTGTTGAAGCTTGTAGAGATTGTTCCAGTTGAAGTTCTTACATCCAAGCCTCTTCTGTAGCTCAAAAGATATAAAGTTCATACCTTTTGGTTTAATGTTTGATTATATTGGTTATGGGGTCATTTAACGGCCTTTTGATGTGTGTTCTTGGAGTTTGAGCAACTTCAAGACCATTGTTGGAGTATTGAATGATTTCTAGAACTCTAGGTCCCTTCAATTTGAGAACTTGGTGACATGCATGAGTTTTGAGTCTTTTTGGTCCCTTAGAGGATTAGGGTTCTAGACTAAGGCTTATATAGGGTAGGAAATGTATAAAATTGGAAAATTTATCCATGTATGGCATTAATTGATCTAGATGTGAGCTTTAGAGATCTTAATTTGAGGAATAAGAGCTTAATGTATTAAGCTATTTAGGACATTAACCATGGCGTAGTTGATTGTTGGCCGTGATACGGGTTGCGAGATCCAGCAGCAATTGTTTTGTCTCTTAGCAACTATGGCGCGACTAAGGAGTTGGTTGCGGTGTGGTGGTCAGTGGTGGTTGACTGTTGACTTTCGACCAGTTTGACTTTTGTTCAAACTTGGAGGTTTTGAGCTTTAGACTGAGAGGTGAGCTCTAATTGCTTTAGATGATTCGTATAGTTGTCATTACAAGACTTGATTGTTAATATCCATCTTTTGATTCAAGTGAGTTTTCTGAGTATACTATGTAGGACACTATGTTTTGATGCTTTTAGCCATGTTTGGGTGATTGGTGCCAGATCTATGGTCCTCTTGAGCTCTTTTGGCATAAAGGTGCCAACTTTATGGTCCTAAGGGCTTCATGCATTCATTAAGCCCTTCTTTTTGTCTCTTTTAAGCTTTTGAGCTTCTTCTAAGTATGAATAAGTGTAAAGTTGGAAACTTTACATGGTCATCTAGCCTCATATGATCAGATTAACATCTTGGAGTTGTGTCCTTGTGTAATAAGTGCTTAATGATTAAGTCCTTACCATTTTAAGTTTAGGGTTTGGGTTTTAAACCCATTTTTGTAGTTCTTAGGGGTAAAGTTGGTAACTTTACCCTTCATAGGGCCATTTCAGTTAAGATCTGAGTGGGAGAATGAGAGAACCCCTCTCTAAAATTACATCATATTATTCCAAAACATGTTACATGTATATTTTTAAATAATATTTTACATTGATAGTTTAATTACAAAAGACTGGATACAAACCAACTATTAAGAATATTACAAAGTATTATATTTATTACATAATTACCTAGGATATTATAGTTTTATACATACATGAACACTAATTACAAAAGTAATAGTATTATCTATTCAAAATCTTCTAACATTATATGTCTTTACTGGATCCTTATTACCTGCAATGGTTAAACACTAACAGGGATAAGCGGTGATGCTTACTAAGTTCAATAATAGATGCAATATAATGTTATACCATATATATACATCAATATGGCAGAAGTAAACAGGAACAAGGAACAACAAAGGCATATGTGAATCATGTGACAAACTTTCCATATCAATCAATGATTTGATTCAAAGATATACAATCAATGAGATACAACAATTTCAACTTCATATACATCAATAAGACTTCAGCCCAAGTGGCTCAGAAGACCTACAACTTCTGATTAAATATTTTTGGTAGATTTCAGGCTTTCAACCTTGTCTAACCTTTTGCTAATGCCATAGGGGTAGATGTCATTCTCTTATGAGACCTGCTCTACATGGACAGAAGCGACATACCAATATCCTTGTGAATCTAAATCCTTTCATTGATCACATGGTTAAAGGTACGACTTTGCTATCAAAATAGCACGAAATAATAACACGGGAAAATAACATGAAAAAGCACGTAGCATATATAACACATAACATACAATTGCTCCAATATATTGAACTCACCGTGAAATAACTGGAGGTTAAAATAGTAATTTGGGCAACACTTCGTTCTAATAAATAAGTTTCTTCGATGAAAACCGATAGCTTTATTGAAAATCAGGCCTTGCGAGGGTTGAGATTCAAACTGAAAAGACAAATTTATCGGGGTCTTCGGGCACTTCGGAACGTTTTTCGGGTGTTTTGGTATGATCTCGGGGCTTCAGTGGATTAAAAGTGGCTTAAAATAGGGTTTACGGGTGAAAAATGTGCAAAATTCGAACATTAGTCAGGAGGGTTCGCACCTCCCTTTATATAGAGGAGGCTTCGAACCGAGGAGAGAAGGAGAAGAAACACGCGTCGCGTGCGAGGGGGGTAGGTGGCGAGTCCAAGACCGAGACTCAAATGCGACACGCGGCGCTTCACGATTGGACCTCCGCTAAGGATGCGAGGAGGGTGTGACGCACGTCGGATGACTCACTGGTATCAGACACGAGGTAGGCTCGCGTGCGAGGTGACATGGCCGAACCCTGGCCATGCGAAATTTCTCGGCTCTCGTGATTTCTCGGATTTTGTGTCTCGAACTTCAAAAATCCATAACTTTCGCATACAAGCTCCGTTTTCAACATTCTTTATATGCACGCGTACATAAAATTATGCTCTACAACTTTCGTTTAGACTCCGTCGGCTAATATTGACTTTATTCTTATTATTATATTTTTAACAGGCCGGGACAGGAAAACCTGTTAAAAATTCATAACTTCTTCATCCGATGTTCGTTTTCGTCTGTCTTTTTACCGTTGTACTACTATTGATGAGACCTTCGTTCCTCGTTTAGGTTGCGTCGGCTAAAAATCACTCGATCTTTATTTCGAGTTTTTAGTTGTATATTGTTATACTGAAACTTAGAAAAATCATAACTTCCTCATACGAAATCAGATTTGGACGTTCTTTTTATGAAAATTCTCGGTCTAACGAATACTACGACTTTCGTTTAGATCACTAAAGCTAAAAAGTAGTATATCAAAAACTCACTTTTTACGGTAATTAGTGTTTTCCCGGTTTTGTCGCAGATCTTCGATTGGTCATAACTTCTTCCTTATAACTCAAATTTCGATGAGGTTTTCGCCTAAATGTTTCTAACGAGATAATATACAACTTTCAATAACATATTTTTATTTATTTCCAACTTTATATTTTCTTTAATTTCAATAGTTGATTTTTTATTAGAATCTCATAAGACTTCTAATACTTTTCTGAATGATTCTAAACATAGTTTTACTTTAATCTCATAAAACTATCTTGTTAAAATTCATTGCTCAAAACCATATATTATTTAATAATATTCATTTTAAAATTAACAAAACATGATAACTGAACGTGTATGTTACAAATACCTCATCCATTTGAGGATTTCGTCCACGAAATCACAACGATTAAAACAAATGGGGATATTTCGTTCTTATCTTGTTCTTATTTTCCCGAGTATAATTTGGGCCTTATGGTGTTTCCACTTGACAAGCACCAACTCCATTTCTTTATTACGTAGATTAGTCGTTCTTTCGTTTACGATCTCTTTAGGCTCTTCTACATATGTTAACTTATTATCTACTTTCACCTCGGATAACGGAACCGTTTCATTATATATGCTTAAACATTTACGCAGATAACTCACATGAAACACACCATGAATACCTGCCAAATTTTCAGACAATTCCAAGAGGTATGCTTGTTTACCAATTCTCTAAACGATTTTGAAAGGATCAACAAATCTGGGACTTAATTTTCCTTTATTCCCAATTCACATAATTCATTTCCATGGGGATACCTTCAGCATTACGAAATCACCCAACTGGAATTTTATGGGTCGCCTCCTCTTTTCTGCATAGGATTTATGTCGATCCTGGGCCGCTTTCATTCTTTCTTGTACAATTTGAATCCTGTCAGTGGTGTCTTGAATCATTTCAAGGCCACTAAGGACTTTATGTCCTACATCATATCAACATAATGGAGTATGACATTTACGCCCATATAGTTCTTCATATACCTTTAGTATATTTTCTACTGTTTGGATTGTTCTCTTCTTCTGACCATCTGTTTGGGGATGATAAGTTGTGCTAAGAGTAACATGAGATCCCAATTCACATTGCATACTTGTCCAAGAATGAGAAGTGAAGCTACTATCACGATCGAAAGTAATCATTAGCGGAACACCCTGTCTCGCAACAGTTTCATCTATGTATACTTGTGTGTATTTCTCTATTGAATCTATCTGAGGTAGTCTAGGCAAATCATCGGGGAAAGCGTCAGGATATTTGGGAATATCATTTACAATTTTCTTCTCCTCTTTCGAGGTATCAAGTGTTTAGGCTAGATAAGTAGAATACTCCTTCGATGTAAGTTTACGAGTTTTTAGGAAAGAGATTATTTTTGAGATTTTAAGTCTTTGTTTACCGATGACATATGATAGAATTCTCTCCTTCAGTAGGAATGCGTATTATCTTTTCGTAACACAAGGGTTCTACATGGTTCTTTAATAATCAATCCATGCCAAGAATAATATCAAAATTGGGCAAGGAGATAGAATTCAAATTAGCAAGAAAACTATAACCTTCAATTTCTATGACACAATTTCTATAGACTTTATCAACAAGTAATGATACACTTCCCGCAGTATCTACATGAAATAATTGGGCGAATGTATAACAAGCAATTTGAAAAGAATGTGCAATTTAACGAGACACAAAAGAATCTGAGGCATTAGAATCAAATAAGATGTGAGCAGGTCTAGAGTTGACGAGAAATGAACCAGTCATAACATTCGAGTCCTTGCGTGACTTTAACTAAACGATTGTCAAACTCTTCAAACTTCTTAATTGATGGCGGTGCTCAAATCTGCACTCGCTCTTCATTCTCTATTGGGCTTTTGGTCCTAATCTCTGAGTTAAAACTCAATTCTCATTGCAGACTTTTGATCCTTCTTAATTTCGATTTATAGAATCAATCCAAGATAAGGTCTTCACTTTTGCTACAATAACAACTCGAATGGTCATATTCTAATGACCTTTGATTTCATAACACAACAGACAGACAACTAACTATACTCTTATTTCTATTAGTCAAACACTGTCATAGAAGAAACTTTCCTTCATGTTCTAATGTGATATAATATCTTTATAACTAGTAGCATTTCTAGCTAATAGTTACTTAATCCTTTAATGAAGGTTGTTATACTTTTATTGACTACCTCGACTATCTCCTTCTTCACTCTTTCGACTGAGGTTTTGTCGCTACACAAAACATGGTTCTCTGAACCAATCAACTCACTTTGCAGATTTATATTAACCAGACTCAGTTTTTTTATGACCACTAAGGTCTGAACGAAAATCATCTTTTTAGTCATCACCGAAACGAAGGTAATGTCATACTCGAACAAAAACGGAAATAAATTTTTTGCTTCTTGGTAACCTTGTGACTTTCCATGATCCAAGTGTGAGTCATGTGCTTTTAGTAGTATAGGCCTCTACTACTATTCACTCCTACACATACTCGTCTCAAGTATTGTCTCGCAGTTCCCAAGATACCATACAAAAGTTTTCATAATGCAACTTATCACACCTAAGTGTCTTCAAACAAGCTCATAAAACAATTTCTCCTAGACTCAATTACGGATTTCGCATTTCTATCAAACGTATCTTGGATTTCCTAAATTCACCTTCTAGAATTCTTTTATGCATAAACTCGATCTAGCATATCCTAATATTTTTCCTAGGTCGATAGGAAAAATATACTATACCAGAATTTACTCTAGTAGTGTGGAGACAAACGGTCTCTAACTATCTGTATCATCTCCTAACTCATGCAAATCACTATGCACATTTATTCATTTCATTATCCTTTCATGACATCGTCATTCCTTTATATGGGAAAATTTTCCTCTCATGGGTGTATCTTTTTAGTCTACTTTATAGGAATCTATGCTACGAAGTATGCATTTTAACTGCATCTCAGCATGTTCTACTAGCTTCGACTTGGTTCTCTGTCATTCCTAATAGCAACATCTCTTCTCAAACAACACTATGAGTGTATATCTTCTTCAACTATATACTCTACCTTACTCTGACTAGTAAGTCATTCATCCTAACTAAATGACTCATTTCACCATCCTAATCAAGTATGCTAAAGTCGGCTTAACACACTATGAAACTTTCATAAGGATGTGATAGAAGTCAACTGTCACTCGTTATTATTAAATACTAAGTTTAAGCATCTTGTATAGGGTTTCATATCAGCTCTTACCACACCACTTGAACTCCATACTACATCACAATGTTAGACAAGGTCTTGGCCTATTTAGTCTGAAAACTTTGTTAGCCTTTCCTTTGATCTTAATTGAATTCTTCTAAATCTTGCACAACATTAATTTCGATATTGTTGAAGTATTTATCACTATCTTCAGCTCTTCTAACTCTGTAAGCAATCACTGCTTCAATCTGATCAGTGGTGGAACAACTTCATGGATTACACCAAAACATTTATCTCGTCCGAATTTACTTTGAGCACCCAACATTCCTCCAAAGGTGTTATTATTTCATCAAACATAGTTTGAACGTACAATACCACTCTATAGGTATTAATACACTATTTACGGTATCACTTGATAGATTTTATTTTACGATATCCTTTGACTGTCTACTTATGTAGTTATCGATGTCAACTATCGTAAGCCTCCTTATCACCTCAAAAAGTTTCATTTCGATGGAATAAAAGAAACTGAAACAGTTCTATCGACACATAGATGCTTCGAAAGAATGACACCACGTATCTCCAAGTTGTGCTCGCGCTTTCGTGTATTTTATTTATCTTTTAGCACATATTAGCATATAAGGCATCTCCCTTAAAGTATGCTAGTTCACACTTATAGCAAGTGAGGTATTCAACCTAAAGTACAATAGGCACACATCGTACTATCATGACTTAGCAATTCAAGTTTAAGCCTAAATATCCTTACAATTCCTCGTTCGCTTAAACTAAAGCTCTAAAAATTTTGAAGTAGCTTAGTACTTTAAAATATTAAGATTTATCATTATCCAATACCCCACTTAATTCTTTCCTATTGTTTGTATACATATACTCCTAATTAATCCGTTCACATATTGAACTTCTGACGGTCTAAGTCTAAATACCAATCCGTGGTATTTAGTTCACTTAAACTGCTGCTCTGATACCATTATTGAGAGAACCCCTCTCTAAAATTACATCATATTATTCCAAAACATGCTACATGCATATTTATAAACAATATTTTACATTGATAGTTTAATTACAAAAGACTGGATAGAAACCGACTATTAAGCCTATTACAAAATATTATATTTATTACATAACTACCCAGGATATTATGGTTTTATACATACATGAACACTAATTACAAAAGTAATAGTATTATATATTCAAAATCTTCTAACAATATATGTCTATATTGGATCCTTATTACATGCAATGGTTAAGCACTGAGAGGGATAAGCAGTGACGCTTAGTGAGTTTAATAATAGATACAACATAATGTTATGCCATATATATACATCTGTTGGATTAGGTGTCTAAGCCCATAACTATTTTGGTATGTACTTGACCCGATTGTGAGCATGGTCCTTTTGGGTTGCCTTCACCATAGCAACTGATAGGATGAACAAAGGAGAAAGAGGATTAATTATGATTTATTAATATATTATATGAATAATATATTAAAAGAGAAATCATATTGTTTAATTGATAATAGTCAAGAATTAATTTTGTGTCTAAAAGAGATTAATTAAATAAAGGGGGCTGATTGTGTAATTATAAGATAGTTGCATAAATGGGCTAATTGATTCCATAGAAGTTGGAGTGGACGAAATCTATGGGGAAACCCATAAGAATTCGTCCAAGGCCTCTAAGGAAGGAGTCCATAAGCTGCTTAGGGCCTAAGCCGTCAAATTAGGGTTTCCTAGTTGAATACCCTAATATCCTACCTATATAAGGAACCCCTAAGGCCCCAAAAACGTGGTGAAGTAATCCCTAAGGGTTCTTGGACGTTTTTGGTGCTCCTCCTCCTTCTCCTATGTCATCTTGTTGCTCATGGTGTTTGTGACTCCATTAGAGGTGCAACGTTTGAGGCACTAAGCTTTCAAAGGTCAACATCAAGAGGAATTGAGATTGTTATTACTACATAACAATCAAGGTATGTCACACCCCAAAACCGGAACGGCGGAAACGTTGTGGGGTGGATGACGTCATGTCAAGTATCACAACACATGCATTATAGTAATCAAAGTACAACAAAACATTGCATTAATAGTAATAGTTTTACACGGTTTACATTACAGCAATTCAATGTATACAAACAAATATAATAAGTACAGCAAGGTACTAAGCCGTCTTCATCAACAGATCCGGAGGTGTACCTGTCTAATGCTAACCTGAGAATACAAGTTATTTGAAAAGTGAGTATCAACATTTTTACAAATATTGGTGAGTTCATAAGTATTTAGTGTCACTTAGTCAAATAACTTTATAAAGTAGTAGTTTAAGTGTTTACAGTGCATTAGAGTTCTTTCCAGAAAATCCTATATTTTCTTTAATAAAGCAGCCTTCTACCAAGGCTGGTCAGTGTTATGTGGTAAAAAGTAGTTTTCCCTAAATTGCTATCATTATCAAAATATTGAATTTGATTATTGAGGAAAGCAAACGACAGTAGGGAATAACATATGCCTCAGCAGTGAGGACTGCTGAGTAAGGCAAGGAATCATAGACTCCAGGAGAGTATCGAACAAACGACACGCCTGGTTCAGTCTAACAAATAGAGACTCAGAACCCAGAAGGTACCAAATGAAAGGTACAGCTGGTAAGATCTAAAACAGTGAATACAGACCGCATACAATATAAAATGAAAGATACGTCTAGCCAGGTCTAAAACAGTGAATACAGTGAATACAGTGGATACAGACCCCAGACAGCATCAAATGAGAGATACGTCTTGTAAGGTCAAAACAGAGGAAACAGACCCCATATAGTATCAAATGAAAGATACGTCTTGTAAGCTCAAAACAGTGTGACTCTGAAATTGAATTACCAGCATACAGTGTAAATTACTGGCGAAATACCGTTACCTTAAAGCCAATGAATTATAAGGTAACCCGGGATACTCGTAACCATACTGACTAGAGTACCAGACGCCCTACAAGCTTCTATAAGATGTGACATTTGTCACCCGTTGGCTTGGTAGGCTGGGACTATAGCTAGCAGTCCGGGTGTGGGGTTGTCAATCCCGTATAGATCTATACACAATGTCCGCTCTCCCTACAGGAGACTCTGGTTACCAACTAGACGACGGAGAAGACCGTGTCCCGAAGATGCATCCCAAATAGTGGGTAATGACTTCCAAACAGTGGGTAGTGGGTTTCTAATGTAAGTGCTGACCTAGAGGTAGAGACTCTTAACTGAATTGACTGAAGAAAACTCGTATGTCTATGCTCGTGTACATAATATATAACTAATGAATCGAACGACCTTCGGAGGGACGTCCGATCCCACCAGACCACATCTCGACGAAGAAAAGGAAATAGGGCGGACAAGCCTTCCTAAGTCCTTCAATCATTATTTATATGCATCTATACAAGCATAAACATACATCTAACTACGCTTGTGTGTGTATCAAGTGGTATCATACAGTGACGTATAAGTGTACAGTGGACCATCCGAGTCGTGAAGTATAAGCGTATAGTGGAACATCCGAATCGTGAAGTAAAAGCGTACAGTGTGGGATAATCGAATCGTGAGGTATAAGTGTACCAGGTGTAAGTGTATCACGAAGTGGAAAAGACGATAAGTGAAGTAAGAACGTCTATCAAGTATAAGCGACTACAAGTATAAGCGAAATAGAGGCAATACCAAGTATAAACGCATCACAAAGTGAAAGCGTTATTGACTAGGAGTTTAAAAATAAGTATAAGTGAAGCAGCAGTAACTAACAAGTAAAAGTATTCATGCAAAACCTTGGAAAAACCTTATTACTCAGGAAAATCACATTTGTATTCTTTGGTAAAATAAGTGTGAAAACCTTTAGAAATCATTGGGAATCTTTCATAAATCAGTTTGAAAATGGAACTTTGATAAAGCAATAAAAGTAAGAACTTGAACAAGTGAAAAACCCTTTTTGAAAGCCATTTATAGTGTCCTACTCGGTAAAACAGTGTACAGTGGTAAAATCTTGTGCATGCGGGTTATCAATCACATGTGGTTGATATGATAACTGGCATGTTTAACTTGTATTCCCCCCTATAAAACATGTAAAAACATTTAAAAGGTTCATTCAGGGGTATGAACTCACCTGGTGTAAGTAGGTCCGACGAAGGTGTCGTTTGGGCGTTCGGTGTCACGCAAGGACTCGAACACACACAATGACCTATTTAACATATGGTAACATATGTTCACATACAATTAGCATATATAATACTAATTAAACACATATACGCGCTCACAGGAGCGGAAAACACTTTAGCTAAGTGTTTGGGTGTCCCGGGTAGCGTTTTAGGGTGTGTATGGCTAAGGAATGGAGTTTACTCTCCAAGAATAAACCCTTATCATCTAGTTTACGGCCCAGGGACATCTCACCATGATTTTACGGCTGTACACTCATGGTGATGAGTTCTAGGGTGTTTAAGGCTTCTACTTGCATCATGGAATTATTCTAAGCACTTTTCCCAAAAGGCATGAGTGGTTTTGAGGCTTCTAAGGGCACTTTATAGGAGTTTACGGCCTAGAGACACTCCCATGGGAGTTTATGGCCGTAAACTCTCAATCTTTGAGTTAAGTGAAGTTTTAAGCCCCTATTACCTTTCTAGCAATTTCTAATGAAGTGTGATGCTATTTTGGGGGATTAAATCTAACATTTGGATGTGTTTTGGGGAGTTTACGGCCTAGACACTTGCTTGGGCCGTAAACTCCTTTTTACCCCTCCATTTCATGTGTTTAAGTCCTTAAATCCTTCCTAGCATTTTATAGAAATAGTCTAAGGTCATTTGGGGGACAAAAACCAATATTTTGGCTTGGTTCGGGGAGTTTACGGCCTTGGTATAGACCTGGGACGTAAACTCCTTTTTCTCCTTTAATTTGATGTGTTTAAGTGATCAAAACCCCAATTACTAAGTCCCTAAATTATGTGTTAAGCCCTAGTGTGGTTTGGGAGTGTTTTGGAGGCATTTAGACAAGGTTTTGAGGGGTTTACGGCCTAAGCATGTGCTTGGGCCATAAACTCACTTTTATGCCCCAATTCATTGTGTTTTGATGTTTAAACACTCCTAGGCTAGATCCCTAACTAGTTTCCAAGCTTAAGGGCAAGTTTAAAGGCATGTTTGGCATCATTTTAGGGGTTTACGGCCCTAGAGTGCTCCTGGGCCGTAAACTCCTTATCCCATGCCTTCTTGAATGGTTTTTGGGCTATAGCTACAGCTAGTAATGTTTAGAACAAGCTAGGGTAAGTGGACTTACAATTTGGAAGCGTTTGGTTTCGGATTCGGGGCAAAAACGGGTCTAGAGAGAGAGTGTAAAAAGTCTCCAATGGGCTCCACTCACCCTTATATAGGGTTCACAGTCGGGGCTCAGTGGAATTTTACCCGATACTACCGTTAAACGGGGCTTTTGGTCGCACCCGATTTAGTGGTCGTAACAATAAAACTCAACATTTTCCAAATGAATGGAAATGTGTGTCCTGTGCTTTTATTTCCTTTATCATGACTTAACGGCATTTTAAATGTAACCAAATGGAATGTTTATTAAATTGACGCCCTCAAATTAACGGAACTTTTATACAGTGGAATATTCCGTTAACGGTAACGGGGAAATGTAACGGGACAACTTGGGTTGTCACAAGGTAAGATCTAAACTCTATTTTTTTTTGTCAATTTCGATTATTGTATGCTAGAATTAAGGTTTATGAGTTTGGATGATTATTGCATGAATATTAGACAAACTAGATCCAAATCTTTAGGGTTTGCATGTACACCATAGGATTGATGAAGTGCTCAAATCCCATCAACATCAATATGGTAGAAGTAAAGAGGAACAAGGAACAACAAAGGCATATGTGAATCATGTGACAAACTTTCCATATCAATCAATGATTTGATTTAAAGATATACAATCAATGAGATACAACAATTTCAACTTGATATACATCAATAAGACTTCAGCCCAAGTGGCACAGAAGACATACAACTTCTGATTAAACATTTTGGTAGATTTCAGGCTTTCAACCATATCTAACCTTCTGCCAATGCCACAGAGGTAGAAGTCATTCTCTTATGAGACATGCTCTACACGACAAGAGGCTACATACCAATATCAGTGTGAATCTAAGTCCTTTCACTGATCACATGGTTAAAGGTATAGCTTTCCTATCAAAATAGAACGAAATAATAACACGAGAAAATAACATGGAAAAGCACATAGCATATATAGCACATAACATACAATTGTTCCCATATATTGAACTCACCGTGAAATAACCAGAGGTTAAAATAGTAATTTGAGTAGCACTTCGTTCTAATAAATAAGTTTCTTCGATGAAAACTGGTAGCTTTATTGAAAATCGGGCCTTGCGAGGGTAGAGATTCAAACCGAAAAGACAAATTTCTCGGGGCCTTCGGGCACTTCGGAACGTTTTTCGGGTGTTCGGTATGATCTCGGGCCTTCGGGGGATTAAAAGTGGCTTAAAATAGGGTTTAGGGGTGAAAAATGTGCAAAATTCCAACATTATCCGGGACGGTTCGCACCTCCTTTTATATAGGGGAGGCTTCGGACTGAGGAGAGAAGAAGAAGAAACACACGTCGCGTGCGAAGGAGGGGGGCAGGTAACGAGTTCGAGACCGAGACACGGGTGCAACACGCGGCGCTTCGCGATTGGACCTCCGCTTTGGATGCGAGGAGCATGTGATGCGCGTCTGATGATTTAACAGTATCGAACACGGGGCAGGCTCGCGTGCGAGGTGACGTGGCCGAACCCTGGCCATGCGAAATTTCTCGGTTCTCGCGATTTCTCGGATTTTGTGTCCCGAACTTCAAAAATCCATAACTTTTGCATACGAGCTCCGTTTTCAATGTTATTTATATGCACGTATAGGTGAAATTATGCTCTACAACTTTCGTTTAGACTCCGTCAGCTAATTTTCACTTTATTTTTATTATTATATTTTTAACGGGCCGAGACAGGAAAATCCGGATAAAATTCATAACTTCTTCATCCAATGTCCGTTTTCGTTTGTCTTTTTACCGTTGTACTACTATCGACGAGACCTTCGATTCTCATTTAGGTTGCGTCGGCTAAAAATCACTCAATCTTTATTTCGAGCTTTTAGTTGTATACTGCTATACTGAAACTTAGAAAAATCATAACTTCCTCTTACGAAGTCAGATTTGGACATTCTTTCTATGAAAATTCTCGGTTTAAAAAATACTACGACTTTCATTTAGATCACTAAAGCTAAAAAGTAGCTTATCAAAAACTCACTTCTTACGGTAAATAGTGTTTTGTCGGTTTTGTCACGGTTCTTCGATTGGTCATAACTTCTTCGTTATAACTCGGATTTCGATGAGGTTTTCGCCTAAATGTTTCTAACGAGATAATCTACAACTTTCAATAACAGTATTTTTATTTATTTCCAACTTTATATTTTCGTTAATTTCAATAGTTGACTTTTGATTGGAATCTCATAAGACCTTCAATACTTTTCTGAATGATTCTAAACATAGTTTTACTTCAATCTCATAAAACTATCTTGTTAGAATTCATTGCTCAAAACCATATATTATTTAATAATATTCATTTTAAAATTAACAAAACACGATAACTAAACGTGTAAGTTATAGAGAAGCTGTTGGTTTCGAATATATCGGCTTAATGGATTAAGTTGTTTGGTCTCAGGTGAACTCGATGAGTTAGATGGCCAAGTCAACGAGTTGTTTTAGTTTTTCCCATTTTGGAGTTGGTGTGGGTCAACTAGACGAGTTGGATCAGGTTCTTCCCGATTTTGTAATTGTCGGAGGAACTCGACGAGTTGGAGGACAACTCGGCGATTTGGGTCAACTTGGGTCGTTGAATTTGAATTTTGACTTTTTCCTTTGATCAAGTTTGTCCCAAGGGGTGTTTGGGGCAATCTGAATTGTAAAATATGGGCTTAGGATAAGGCCTGTATGGGATTGGGCCCATTCAGAAAATTGGGCCATTAGTGGGCTTTTATGGATTTGTGGTTTTGGATCTTATAGGATTTGGGCTTGGTCCTTAGTTATAAATCTTGTTGGGCCAGGGGTAAAATGGCCGTTTTACCCTAAGTATGGATTATGGTTTGGAACCCAATTGCTAATTAGGTGATATTTTGGTATATTTAGCTCAAAAAGTTGTCAGGGCGGCAGCTATGGATTTCTTTCAGTGTGCTTTTGCATTCGAGGTGAGTTTCCTTACCGAGTTTAGCGGGTCGAAGGCACCAAGGCTGGCCCATGTGTATATTATGTAGTTAGTATGCTAGGTATCTTCGTGACTCTTGCATGTGTTGTATTCATATGTTTTCCGGGTTAAGGCCCGATGTCGAGCGAGGCCTGATGGATATATGTATGCTGTGTATCTCTGTGATTATTGCATGTGTATGTGTTTGTGTTGATATATGCTATTATATGTTGGGCGAGGCCCATTTTACCAAACTCAGCTCGATGACCGGGTGGGGCTCGATGACGGGCGAAACCCACTATATGTTTATTGTATGTATGGTATATGGTATTTGGAGAACTCACTAAGCTTTATGCTTATGTTTTTCAGTTTTGTTTCAAGTACTCCAGTTTTCAAATGATAGAGCCCGGGACGATCGCAGTGCATACACCCATGTTTTCCACAATATGTGATCTTTGGGAATAAACTCTGATAATAGTTTTTATTTAGATGCTTTTCAATGTTGGTACAAAGTTATAATGGTGTTTTGAATATAATAAAATGAAAATTTTAACCTTGAAATTTTGGGTTGTTACAATTATATTGATTGATCTATTTGTGGGAGTGATGTCTAGGCTGAATTTAGTGAGGTGTTTAAAGTGGGATTTCCAAACAGTATACTTTGTATACCAAATGGATCTGACCTCCGATATAATCATACCTGGTTATTCCTTACTTGATATATCTTGATGTAGAAATTAGGACTATTGAGGAATCTAGACTATCGTTAAATAGTCTCCAGGATTATGAAACTAGACTAAGACTTAGTGCTTTATACATTTAGGTCTCTAAGAAGTGTTAAGGCAAAGCGTTGCCCTAACCCCAAGTCACCTACTTTTGTCAGGTGAGTGCATAGTTACTTTTAAGAACATAATTTAGTAAAAGTATCTATTAAATGTTATATGTTTTATTTATACTTTGTGCTACTTGTATACGTATAATAGTATTGCATACTAGGAACTGTATTGGACATAGTTTGCCTTTAATATAAGTATGTATTAGTTATAATAATCCTTGCATAAGGTTTTTAGTTCCTAATAAGTTGGACATTATTTAGGTCTCATTCTGGGGTAGAGTGTGAAATCAGAGTGAAGTGTAGTAGTCCTCCTCTTTCTTGGATGACCAGAAATGGTGGGTCCATATCAGACAAATAGAAAGTATGTCTGGTTCATCAACCAAAGTAGATGACAACACTTGACTATTCTAGGCGGTCTAGTGAATTATGTTGCTAGTGTTGACTTATAACCCACAGACCTAGATAAAATACTTAGCAATAACTCTAAACATTGGTTGCCTTTATATAACTTACACTAGCCATGGACTCCCTAGTTGTATAGTCAAACATATACTCAAACGGTTTATCAGGTAGTGTGATTCCTCCATATAATTGTTGACTTAGGATTCGTGATGAATCAGTTGGGCTGGGTAGAATGTCTTAAGAATATTTATGTCAGATTTTATATACCTATATAATTTGGCAATGATTGTTTTATAGGAATAACACCACGATTTATTATCATTAAATTATTATGGGCTTGAAAACCATATGCATCTCACCAAGTTTCCCAAACCTAACCTACTCATTTTATGTGTATCACATGTAGTGGATGTAAGGCTGCTAAAGCTTAGTTAGGTTGCCGAGTGAAATAAAAGATGTGCCTTTTATAGTATTTCGGGACCTTTTATATATTTGCATTGTAATGTATGTTTTGATATGAATGATGACATCCTCGTAATTTAATATAACGAAATAAATGTTGTTATCTCAATATGTTTTAATTAACAGGGAATTTCCACCTCTCAATTAAATTATGTGTTAATAAACAGTTTTAATTGGTTCTAAAAAACAAGGTATGTCACAGCTAGAGATTGGTGGTGCGATGTGATCTAGGCTCTTAGACAAGAGGCTATTGAGACTATGACTTGTCCGTATTTTGTCTCTTGGTTCAAGGTAGAGTATGTACCTGTATTTGAGGTATAATAGTTGGCTTGAGAGTTTTGAGCTCTTGAGCAGACCACGAAGACGGAGGCAGAGATCATCACTAAGCATAGGGAGAGAGTATTACTTGTTTTGTAATATGCTGGGAATGAGGAGATAAAGATGATGAGGTATCATGATATGCTGAGGGCTGACATTAAGGAGTTTTTCATTTTTGCGAGTTGAACGATACTTGAGCAGATGATTCATGTGGCCTGGAAATGAGTGATTGAGTAAGAGATTTAGAAGAAGAGTAACCAGTTCCAGGTTCAGGTTTAGACTACAATGGTTCCAACTAACAAGTCCAAGAGTTCTGATACGCTTTCTGGGGGCCGACAGGGTCGATACCGATGTGGTAACTACGATAGGTCACATGAAGGAGCTTTTCACGCTACAGGGTCAGTAATGGGTAGCACAGGAAAGCAGGGTTGAATCCTTAGGGACACAACCTAATGGTCAATACCTCTAAGCATTAGTCACATACTAGTAATTTAATAGAAAATAATAAATAGGGGTTTTTGATTTAAAACTAAAACTAAAAATTACAGTAAAATAAACTAAATGAAATCAGTAATAAAAATGAATTCAACCATGTTACGACTTTCCTAATCATGTAATCAACCCAGATTTGGTTATTTAGAATATGTTCTATCTAAGCTGGTACTGATAAAAACTAACAAGCTCTAGTATAATCTCTTTCACCTAGTTAAATTAACCAAAACAAGCTCTTCAGTTAACCCTAACTTTTTACTGTCTAATTAAACAAGCTCTTAATTAAGATCTGTGTACAATTCCCAACAATACCCAATACTTCTCACAAGATGGGAAGCGTAAAGGTATAAAATTTTAGTTTATATCAGAGTTAATCCCAACACGGAACCAATCTGATTAAACACTAGCTAGGTGATCAGACTAGCAAGAAATAGAAATCAAACATTCATTAAGCTCAAAACTGAAACAACTAGATATAAGCACACAATAAAAAACCAAACCTGCTAACTGATCACAAGAAAAGTAATAGTCTATTGCGGAACTGAAAACTAGGGTTTATCCAAACATGGCTAAAATCTTATCAAAACTAGTAAATAGAAACATTAAACTACTAAATCTTAATAAACTGATTGAGAGACACGATCCATAGTCTTCGGATCTTCAGAAATCGTTGAAATCTGAGAGAAATCACCTCAGAAATCGTCTTTTTCATCGTCTGGAGCTTCAAGAATCGGCCAACCTTCAATATGATCAGAGAGGCGTCCTATATATACGAGCCAAAGTCTTTGGGAGCAAGAAACCCAAAATTTTGATTGAATTTTTGAGAAACACGATCGAATTTTTTAAGTCTTTGATCGAATTTTGCATTTTGATTTTTCGAGACTTTCTGAAACTGCGAAGTAGAAATTCGATCGAATATATGGGAAAAATTCGGTCAAATTTATGTATTTTCTACTTTTTCACAAACACAAATTTCATCTGAAATTTTGTCTAGTTTCATAAACATTTTGAATCTTGTGAATCGGAGTTACGACTCATGATATATTGTCAAAATAGTGACAGGGGTCAAAGCTTCCAGCAACATCCTTTAAGCTTTAGAATGTAGCAATCTATCTTCATAGGATCAATTCGATCGAATTTCTCTTGAACAAAACAACTACCAAGCATTCCTCGGAATCCTTCATAAGTTCCAAGCTCTATTTAACTCCAATGCTCCATCAAACGCATCCAAAGTTGCTCATAAGTACTGCTCCATGTGAATTATCTGAAAACAACATAAAAACATGAGCAGTACGGGAATTCGAATGAATGACATGAGCTGAACATTATTTAAACTAATGACAAGCAAATGTGTAAAATATGATTTTGACGAAGATGTTGGCGAAAAATTTAGATTTCAGCAACTTTGAAGATTCTCTAATTTCCCCAAGCTTGCTTGGAATTGCGACCAACTCTTTTTGAAAGAATAAAAATATAAAATACTCATCGGGTTGCCTCCCAGAAAGCCTCCCATTTTTAAAGTCGTTGGTTCGACTTTGCCCAACCACATTTTCAACTGGTGTGGTTGGGACTCATCTTCAGCTCAATTTGTTTCCTTGTCACTCCAGATCCCTTCAGATATGGTAGAATGGTTTGAACTAAAACTTGATCAACACAGAAAAATTTTAGATGCTTATCAGATAAGTTGTTTTTCTTTAGATTTTTTATTCTCTTTCCTTTTTCTGATTTGCTTTCCATAAATCTTCTCCTTTTTTCTGATTTTTCTTTATCAGCTTCTTATCAGAAATCACCTTTTTCTCAGCATAAATCATATTCTGTAACACCTGTTCCCATAATGGATCAGGTGAGGGCTTGGCAAAATCAAAGATGTGGTTTTTTTTACGAAAAATTAGTTGCCACGACGTGGTGATTGGAGCATCATGACGTATTTTATTTTATGCATAATCACATGTTAAGTTGGTCGCCACGACGTGGCAAGGAAAGGCCATGACATGGCAGTTGTGGCAGCCCAAGCCCATGATTTTTAGGGTTTTTTCATTTATGACCATTTAATCTCAAGGATTATGGCATCCTTTTCAGCCTCCAACCCTTTAAAACGAAACCCTAGCCTTCATGGAGTGATTATTGTTGCATTAGTGGTGATTCTTAAAGTTTGAAGCTTTGGCTTGCATTTTGGAAGATGGAGTGGTATGCTTGCTAATTAGAAGAGTGCTCTACTTCAGATCTTACACCTTATATATCTTGTAGAGCTTTGGAAGGTATAAAGTTTCCACATTTTTTTTCTCTCTTCATAGATCTAAGAGTTATTGCATTTATGGGCTCATATTCAAGTTTGGGTTGATTTGAAGAGATAAAGTTTGCAACTTTATAGCTCCTCTTGGTCCCTTGATAAATATATCTTTTGGATCTAAAGTTTGATTGCGTTTTGAGGTCTATGTATGAGATTTTGGTCTTTTGCCCCATTTTGACCTAGATTAAGATCTAGACTTGCATTGGTCATGCCTATCCATAAAGCAGTGATTTTTATGTTGGAATAGAAGTGATTAGTCTTTCCGGAAGTTATGGATTTGGTTATTAAGAGTTTAATGGTTGAGTCCAAGCATTAAGTTGTCATTAAAGATCTAGGATTAGAGATCTAGACTCATTAGGATGTGTTAATGGGTAAAGTTGGAAACTTTATCCATCAAGACCTTGGGATGGACTAGATCTAAGCTTTGGAGCTCTTAAGGTTGAAGGAAAACAACTTAATGCATTAAGTTGTTGAGGCCTAGTTCCCACAATGTAGAAAATAGAGGCCACGTGGCGACTGGGGGATGCCTAAATAATTTTCCGTTTTTCTACCACGATGTGGCAATGGGTGGCCACGACATGGTGACCTGCTAAAGTGGACTTTGACTGTTGACCGTTGACTGTTTGACCAGTTTGACTTTTAGTCAAACTTAGAGAGGTTTTGAGTTATAGCTTGAGATTTAGCTTTTGATTGGTTTAGGAGGCTCGTGTAACTAATTTTTTGGGGTTAAGAGTATGGGGTTCCAGCTCTTCATTCAAGTGAGTCCTCTCACTATACTTGCCTCTATGGTACTATATACGTGCTGATCAGGTGGATCTTATTTACTATTAATGTGATATGTGTTGTTGTGTGTGTTGAGACTTTGGGTAGTCTTCAGGGTTCCTAATAACCCGTAGGGCGTGCACTTTGTCCACTAAGACTTCAGATAGTTTCCAGGGTTGTTGATAACCTACAGAGCATGTTGTTTGCCCACCGAGACTTTGGGTAGCCTCTAGGGTTGCTGATAACCCATAACTATTTTTTTTATTGTGTTGTATGTGTTATTTTAGGGAACTTACTAAGCTTTGTGCTTACAGTTGTGGATTAAATAATTTGTAGGTACTTATCGGGCGTTGAAGGTGTGATTGTACACACACATCAACAGTTTTATGATTCAAGATTCCACATTGTCTTCTTATTAACTTTGATTTTGGAATAATTGTTTGTGAAAAAAATGGTTTTAACTTACTAAAAATGGACGTTATATTATTTTTAAAAGTGAAAAATTTAGCCCTGGTTTGTAGATATTAGAAGTTGGTATCAGAGCCCTAGTTTGAGGGATTTGGATGAACACTCATGGGATTCCAAACTCAAACTATGGAACTGAGATTTTTACTAAACATTTTTGAAAATATTCATTCTAAAATAAGAAAAGAGAAGATGTGATATGTACAGTCGGCCGGAACTCGGAAAAGTGATTTCCTAAAATATTCATACTTGCTTTATATGTTGTATTTGACTTGATATTATATGTGTTATAGTATGATGTGCATGCTATAAGTTAAGCTAAGGAATTATTCAATGTTTCATGCTAGTGTGCCTACTTAGGAGAGATGCCTTTATATGTGATATATGACCTGTTACAGATGTGATATATGAGTTGTTACAGATGCAGAATATTGTGTAGGCTAAGTATCCTAAAAAATTACGTGTTAGAATTGCCTGATCCTTATGATTCCTTGTTGCATATTGACTTTTTCGGCTAGAATGTTGCTTGCTTTGTGCTATGTGAAATTTATATCGATGTTAGTTAGCTATTAAGTGAATACGCTATGTTACATGATGCAAATGTTAAATAATTCTAGAATAATCGATTCGGCCATATTGTGCAGCTCTTGTCTGAGTGTAACCGTTGTGGGGTTAGGTCATTTAGTTGAAATATTATTTAAGTTTTGCTACATGTAATTGTATTCATAAGATAGTGAGTTGACAACGGCAGAAGTTGGTGTCACCGCCATTATGCACTGTTCTCTTCTGCAGCGTGACCGCTACCGTCACCTCAAGGGTCGAGAATACGCTCAACAATGGTTTCTAGATATTCCAACTCTCCAATAAATATGATTTTATGACGGCATCCTTCGATTATTTAGCAATATCGGGTGGGAGAAGATCTAAACTTTACCACCTATGGATTCGTTGAAAAACACAACTCTTGAATTCTTACCATCTCTTAAGTTCAATAACGATACCAAAAGACTCTCTTTAGTCTTTTTCCGTCTCATGTGATTGCAATTTTTTCCAAGTCTAGACGATCTTAGTGGGTGTGTAGGGATCTATATGAACAATACTTATGGTCCTCGTTAAGGATTTAGGCGAAAAAAATGCCCTTTTAAAAAAAGAACTTTTGGACGGAAATCATAGGGTTGGATTCTTACCAGGCTCGTGAAAGACCCTTTTCCTACTTGACATTATTATTACTCCAAACATGCTACATGCATATTCATAAACATATTTTACATATATGGTCCAATAACAGAAGACTGGATACAAACCGACTAACGAGGTTTTTACAAAGTTTTATATATTACATAACTTCCCAGGACTTTATACCCTAATTACAAAAGTGATAATATTAACTAATCTACATCTTCTACCAGTACATGACTATATTGGATGTTTATCACCTGCAATAATTTAAACATTGAGAGGGATAAGCGGGTGACGCTTAGTGAGTTCAATAATAGTTACAATATAACGCTATGCCATACACATATCAATACGACAGAAGAAAATAGGGACAAAGAACAACAAAGGCATATGTGTGTCATATGATAGGCTTTCCATATCAACCAATGATTTGATTCCAAGGTTTACAATTAGTGAAACATAACAATTTCAATTTGATATACATCAATAAAGCTTCAGCCCAAATGTCACAGAAAATACAATTTTAGATTATCATTTTGCTAGAATATACAAGCTTTCATCCCTACATAGCCCTATGCCAGTACCAGAAGTTATACGAGTCATGCTCTACATGTCCAAAGGCACAAAGCCAATACCAGAAGTTATACGAGTCATGCTCTACATGGCCAAAGGCATAAATCTGATACCAGAATAATACGAGACATGCTCTACATGGCCAAAGGCTCAAAGCCAATACCAGAAGTTATACGAGTCATGCTCTACATGACCAAAGGTATAAAAACCAGAATAACACAAGAAAGCACATTGAACATATAACACATAACATACAATTGTCCCTATATTGAACTCACCGTGAAATAACTGGATGGTAAAATGATAACTTGGGCAGCACTTCGTCTCTAAAAATGGCTTTCTTTGACGAAACCAGGGATTTTTGTTGAAAACCGTGCTTTGTGCGGGCAGAGTTTCAACTTGAAAATATTATTTTATCCAGCTTTCGGAGCGTCAGGACTTGCTTCGGGTGTCGGGGATGTTTCCTAGGCTTCGGGGTGTGTTAGGGTAAATTGAGAGATGAAAGATGGTGTGAAAGTGTTAAAATTGTAAACAGAAATTTGGAAGGTCTCGCTTTCTATCTATAGTGGTCTGATGGCTCGCATTACGTTGGGCGTAATTCTCCGGTATGCGGAGTGTACCGCCTCGCAAACCTCTTCGTTGGGCGTACGAAGTGGATCAGCTCGGATACGTGGCACTCATGCGAAGGAGTAGGGAGGATGACGGACTCTGGATCAATTACACGAGTATGTTGGGCGTACTCCTTCGGACCAGCCTCGAAGTTTGTGCCCAAATCTTCAAAAATTTGTATCTTTCGCATATGGGCTCCGTTTTTGTCGTTTTTTATATGCACGCATAGGTGAAATTATGCTCTACAACTTTCTTTTAGACTCTGTCGGCTATTTTGACTTTTTTTTTTAATATTATATTTTTAACAGGCCGGGACAGGAAAAGTCCGTTGAAAATTCATTACTTCTTCATCTGACGTATGTTTTCGTCTGTCTTTTTACCGTTGTACTACTATTGACGAGATCTTTGATTATCGTTTAGGTTGTGTCAGCTAAAAATCACTCGATCTTTATTTCGAGTTTCGGGCTGTGTACTGTTATGCCGAATTTTAGAAAAATCATAACTTCCTTATACGAAGTCCGATTTGGACGTTCTTTTTATGAAAATTTTCGGTTTAACGAATACTACGACTTTCATTTAGATCACAAAGGCTAAAAAGTAGTTTATCGTAAACTCACTTTTTACGTCATATGACGTCGTGCCGATTCTGTCACGAAACTTCAATAAGTCATAACTTCTTTGTTATAACTCAGATTTCAGTGAGGTTTTCGTCTAAATGTTTCTAACGAGATAATCTACAACTTTCAATAACATTATTTTTACTTATTTCCAACTTTATATTTTCGTTAATTTTGATATTTGACTTTTTGATTGGAATGTCATAAGACTTCCAATACTTCCCAAATGATTCTAAACAAAGTTTTACTTCAAATCTCATAAAACTATTTTGTTAGAACTCAATGCTCAAAACCATATACTATTTAATAATGTTCATTTTTTTAAACTAACAAAACACGATAATTGAACATGTATGTTACAGCTCGATTCGCCAAAGCTACTCAAATCATTCATCAAGTCTTAAGGGTGGCCCTCCGAATTATCTCTAATGTCATCATTTTCCTAAGAAGACGTAAGTAGAGCCGGTAAGATGGAGCTAGAAATTCTTTGGTGCATGGTCAACGGCCTTAAAAGACCACATTTTAGTGCCTTTCTTGCATTCGAACTTGTCAAGATTTCCACTAGTGATTCCGACACCGGACATTGTGGAGGGATAGTCACTTATCTCACCACTCGCCTTGCTTGTGTCGAATGTTTTGAGGAGAAATGACATAATATCGATAAAATCACATAAGGCGCCAATGCCCTCACATCCAATGTCCTTGAGGCCTCATCCTTCTTCCGCAAAGAGATTGACGGTAGTCTTAGTTGGTGAAGAAAAAACCTCATTTCCAAGTTCATGATGGATATTTCAGCTTCCTCTAGCTCCGGCAGGACATTACTCAGACTTAGTGGTGTCTAACAAATAATATTTCTGCAAATTCCATTATGTGCTCTCCCAAGCCCATCTCGCGTGTTCCTGAGCAAATGATCTTCGACCATGAAGACGAAACTCGTGCTATTCCCTCCACTCCCCTAGCTCACTCTGCTCCTTACAATGCAGGGGGTCCACTTTTGCTACCTCGGTAAAGACTGCACATTACATCTACACCCGTCAGGAGACTTAGACCATCACACATAAATGAGGCGTTTTGATCTCCTTGATCAAGTTGTTGTCGACATTCACGATGATTTTTCTGCAACCAACACATACATTTAGTAATTGACACAAACGGTACAAAATAACCATTCTGAGATTATGCAGCTCCTGCAATGTTGGACCCTCCGCGGTCAGTAGGTTGCCCTACCCTCTCTGAGCATTGGCAATTATGCTTAATCTTAAGCACCGGGAGAGGTCTTTGTATAATAGGTTCTAGTTTTCTCATGCATTTCACCAAAAAAATCAAAAAAAAATCCAAAAAGATATTTTTTTTCTTATTTTCATTTTTTTTAAGTGAATTCATTTCAAACCATCCAAAAAATTACAAAAATATTTTCATTTTTATTTTATTCCTTTGCATTTCATATTGCTAATCACCAAAAATTACAAAAAAAAAATTCTTTTCAACTTATCCTTAGTTTGCATTTCATCTAAAAATTTATAAAAATTCCAAAAAGATTTTCTTTCTATTCTAATTTTTAAGTTGTTCATCTCATTTTCTGCATTACATCCAAAACAATTTCTAAAAAAATCAGAAAAATTGACCCATCAATCATAAGGGGGTCGAGTAGTTCATCGCCTTGAAGTCCAAACACATCAAAAATAAATAAATAAATAAATAAAATAACTCCTCACTTCAAATGTATCTTGTTGATAGACATGAAGGCGTCCTCCTCATCATGTGCTTGGTAACTCAAAAATAGAGGGTAGATGAGTTTAGGTGTTGAGTTATGGAGTATAGGAGGGTAAAACAGCTTTTGAAAATATTGCGCTCTTTAAAACCCGATACTTAAACACCAACTCTTGCTTGAAACAACTCGTCAACCATCTTTAGAATCATTTTTGGGTAGACCTCTTGAAGGGGATTTCAATGCATCCACCTATTCACATGTCGTTTGAAGTATTGAAGACTTGGTTGGTCATTGCACTAACCAAGCCAAAGTTAACAATAAAGCTACAACTGAAGAAAGAATCCACAAGTCAAGTCTTACACCAAAGAGATTTAGAAGCAAAGCAATCCAAATCAAAAGAAGGCAATCTCAAAAAAACAAAACGAAAAAAAACAAAAGAAAGCAACTTCAAAGAAGCGAAAATCAAAGTTAAAGCAAAGCAAGTTAAAGATCAAAGACGTGAGCAACAAAAGACCTCGGGTGGATACAATGATTGGTACCTTTGAGAGTAAGCCTGAGATGGACAATAAGCAGTGGGATAGAGTGCAAGGTTGGTTCAGCCTTGAGGACACTAAGGGAGTTTTAGCAGCGGTTCCAGTTAAAAAATATGTCTACATTTTCAAAACCAGTGAATCGGTAACTTTCACATGAAGTCTCATGGCCCTTTCATTTTGAACTTCGAGCCTATAATTATCCTTTAAAGGACAACGTACAAGGTTTGACTCTATTGAGAGTTTCCTAAAATGAGAACAATAAATGGACAATATTTTGTATTATGATAATTGGTAATTGACTTTCATACCCCTGGTGATCGAAAAAAAACGAAATTATGAAGTTCGGATAAAAAAAATTTATTTATCAATTTTTTATTTTTTATTTATTTAAATATAAGTTTTGTTAATCTTATTTTTCTTAGTTTTGTGTCCTTTTTGTACGTATGTTATTTCTGATGTTTTTCCTTGCATGGATTGGGTCTTAGTGCCTTCTAGGTTCTTTCCAATTTTTTCGTCTTAGTTTCCTTTTAATCACCTATCATCTTCTCTACGGTTATTCTTCATTTTGTTCTTTCTTGAATACAAGAAAGGTCTAAGCTTGAGGAGATTTGATAGGTGCATTTTATGCACCTATTTTGCACGTCTATTCCTATTTTTTCATTGCATTTTACTTCCTAATTCTTGCATTTAGTTAACTATTTGGGCACTTACATGTTTTATTCATAATGTTTAGTACTTCACTATCTTTTAATTTATTTTGCAAGCTATGTGGCATGGAGCATTGGAGCTATGGAGGCGATCATGGAGCTTGGATGATGGAGCGCGGAGCATTGGAGCATGAAGAGAAGATGAACCGATTGTGTAGTTGTAGAGAACTTGAAGACACAACCCGAGTAGCTGCATTTCATCATAGCAAATGACCACTTTTGAAGCACGGTCCATGTCACGCCAACACAATTCGTGTTTTTCCTTTTCATCTTATATTTGAGCAACATGACTAGGAGTGAAGTTAGACTGAACACTAAGAAAAGTTTGAAGACTTATTGGAGTTTTTGCAAAATGCATGGTCACGCTAAAAACACATGGTCATGCTAAAAACGCATGGCCTTATGGAAAGCACATGACCAAGGGTTAAGAAGCAGGAAATCACCATTTGACAAGGGGGAACGGCTTCTAGAGCAACTTCTGGCGATTTTGGGAGTTCTTGAAGGTTTTTAATCATTGTAAACACTTTTGATTTCTATTTGTAAGCATTAAACATTTCCAACTCCATCTTTCTTTTTTATTGATTTGTTCTTAGTCATGTGTGGCTAAGAAACCCTAATTTCTAGTTCTTGTTCAAAATAAAGAGTATCTCCATATTACAAAAATGATATTGGGTAAGAAAAGTCTTTGGGAAATTCGGTCTAATGTATGTTATGTTGAAACAACTAATGATGCTAATTAAGAGTATCTCCATATTACAAAAATGATATCGGGTAAGAAAAGTCTTTAGGAAAAGTTACCCGTATTATCCTCCAGATTGTATTACACAAATATTAGAATGATTGAATCATATGTTATTGAAAATAAATAGTATGATAACACCTTCAAAGTCATGGCATGACCGGTTATGCCATCTCAGATCAATTAGGATGCGTAAAATAATTGAAACTTCAACTGGTCATTCTTTGAAAAACCAGAAGATTTTCCAAGCTAATGAATTGTCTTGTGATGCATGCTCTCAAGAAACATTAATTTCTTGTCTATCATTGAACAAAGTTGGGTATGAAAGTCCTAGTTTCTTGTAAAGAATTCAAGGGAATATATGTGGACCAAATTCATCCACCATGTGTACTATTTAGATTAGGGGTGACAAATCATGTTATCGTTTCGTGTTTCTGTCTAACACGACACGACACAACACGACAAGGTTTTATGTAACATGAAGACGACACGACACGATGTCGTGTTTTTTTTAACTAACACGAAAACAAATGAACTAAAAAACGACAAACACAACACGACACGAAAAATATAACATTTACTAAAAACTAGTTTATTTAAAGAATACTTTATCAAATATAACACGACAAACACGAAAAATACGATAAAGAACTACTAAATCGTGTCAATTTCGTGTCAAATTTTGAACACGACACGACACGACATCGTGTTTTTTAAAGTTAACACGAACACGAATTCAAATTTCAATTTCGTCCCAATTTCGTTTCGTGTCGTGTATTTTTGTCGTGTCGTGTCATAAATTGTCACCCCTAATTTAGATATTTTATGGTTTTAATTGACACGTCCACTAGATGGTCGCATGTGTCCTTATTGTCTAGTTGTAATCTTGCTTTTACAAGATTACTTGCACAAATAATCCGCCTAATGACATTTTTCCAGGTTACCCAATTGAGAAAATCCGACTTGACAATGCTGGAGAATTTACATCACAAGCTTTTAATGCGCAAAATGGTCTAGCTTAGTCGTTAATCAAACACTTTCAAATAAGGGCAAGACCATTACAAATACATTCTAAACTTCCTGTATCGACATGGGACATGTAATTTTACATGCAACATCACTTATACGCATCAATGTTGTAAATACCGACCTAGGCGGTAGGTGGTCCACAACTGATTACGATTAGGGGTGCTTGACAGAATTGGTCAATATCAGTCAAACTCGGGCTAGGCAGTCCTCGGCGCTCCTTGGCGGTCTTTGGTGCTCCTAGGCGAGAATATTTTTTAAAATTCAAATTTTCAAAATTTCAAATATTACACCAAAATTTACTAAATTTCAAAAAAATTAATTTTTAAATATTCAAATATTTTAACAAATATTTTAAATTTTTAAATTTTCAAAAATACTAATTTTCTTAGGATATATTAAGTTTTAAAATAGTTTTATTAGTAATTTAGGGTCCGCAATTAATCGTTTGACCCCAGTCAACCGCCGAACGATTTTTACGACCTTGGTTATTATAAGTTATCCCCTATTCAATTGGTTTGCGTTCATGAACAAAATATTTAACATCTAAAGACATTTAGATGTGCAGTTTATGTATCCATTCGCCACCTCACCGCACAAAAATGGATCCTTAAAGAAGAATGTAAATTTATGTTTGATATGTATATGCATTTATAGTAAAATATTTAGAACAACAAAATAAGGATCTTGAACCTGAATCTATTGAGCAATATATGAATAGAAAAGATCGGCCAAAATGGAAGGATGCAATAAATAAAGAGTTTAATTCCCTTACTCAACGAAATGGCTTTGGACTTGTAGTTTGTACACCAAACGGAGTATGATAGTGGGACACAAATGGATATTTGTGCGTAAAAGAAACGAGTGAAATGAAGTTGTGGGGTATAAAGCAAGACTCGTTGCACAAGGTTTTACCCAAAGGCCCGAAATTGATTATGAAGAAACGTACTCTCATGTAGTTGATGCAATTACATTATGTTATTTAATAATTATGACAACACATGCAAAACTGGAGATGCGTCCAATGGATGTAGTTACCACTTATTTATAAGGTTTACTTGAGAATGATATTTATATGAAAATCTCAAAAGTGTTTAAGGTGTCAGAAGCATTAGACGGCTAGGAGTGGGCAATGGGAGTTGTAGTTATTCCGACGTGGACATACAAAAACGGCGTTATAACGCCCGAAACACTGCGCCCCCCTTGCGTTATTAGGTGTTATGTTGACACATGTTATTGTGGTGACGAGAGGAAACAACTAATTTGATTGGAACGTTTAAATATTCGACCGTTTGCAAACAGTCACCAACATGAAAAAAAATCTCTATTAATATAAATACACAACATTTTTATCTTCATTTTATCTTCCAACCCCAACAAATCCTTCAACAATTACTATTGGTTTCAATTTCATTTTTTTCTATTACTCTATTTAATTAAAAAATGGAACATTCTTATCCGTTCCATCCATACAATCATGATATCGACGAGGATGATATGTTCATGAGTATGATGTATCAATATGTTACCGACTAGATACCCCCAGATCCAGCTCCACTACTGACCAGGCGTGGGACGTTGAACAGAAACCGTGAAGAATGACATAGACGTCTACTACACAATTATTTTGTGGATAATTGTGTATACCAACCAAACGATTTTAAAAGAAGGTTTTGTTTGCAGAAAAATGTGTTTCAACGGATAGCCAATGCAATGGAAAGCAAGTACCGTAATTACAGTTGTTTCAAAATTTTAATATATGTTCTTTATATTATTAAATAATTGTTTTAAAATTTTATTATATGTTTAGGTATGAATATTCCCAACTTAGGTATGATGCGAGAGGTAAACCAGGTTTTACATGGTTGCAAAAATGTGTTGTTGCAATAAGCTTATGGATTTGGGGGAATCGTCCGATTCTATTGATGACTATATGAGAATGTCAGAGCAAACTGCACAAGAAAGTTTGTATAGATTAGTGAGAGGTGTTATTGAAACCTTCGGTGACAAATATTTATGCAAACCTTCATTGAATGACATGCAATAACTATATGCGTCGCATGAAGAACGACATGGTTTTTCGGGAATGCTTGGAAGCATTGATTGCACAAAGTGGATATGGAGAAATTGTCCTGTGGCGTGGAAAGGTCAATACACAAGTGGTCATCTTGGATCGCCTTCGTTAGCATTAGAGGTTGTTGCACCATCATAATGTGTTTTATGAATGTAATAATGCACCATCATAATGTGCAATATTATAACTCCTCTTTCATTTTATTTTAATAGTATCAATAACAAGCCATATGTATTAGAAGGCTCGTGATTTCATCACAAATATTAGAATAAAAGCTCTTTATACTTTCATGTTTTTCTTTACACTACAATTTATGTTGTTATTCGATAATATTTTATAATAATAATCTTTTTATCTTGCTTATAACCCGCAAACTCCAAGAAAACTATCTTTTAAGTTTTTAGGCTTAGCACCTATCAGTTTCCTAGAACCACCATCTATATATCTAATTTAACAAGTAATTAATTTGACAATTACAAGTAACAAATCGATGGATATCTATAACCATCATTTGAAAAGGGCCAAGAAATAACAAAATAAGTGCACAAATTATAGTTTTTCATGATAGAGCTTCGTTTTGATCTTCGGCCATCCACCGTTTTCTTAAGCTTTCCTTTAATGTTGTGTGGAGTGAACGAATATATAGTTGAAGCACCTATATAGGCGAATGTCCGCGCGTTGCACAGAAGCACCTATATACTTGAAGTCTTTACAAATATATGTTTTTTTTAAATGTAACAATAAGGTTGTTAAATTTGATATAATAATTCGTATAATAAATTGATATAATATACTGATTATTTTGAATTATTTGATAAAATATACATCTATTGTAACTGCATAATCTCAATTGTTTGAATGACTTCTACCTGCGAGTTACACATTAATAAAATTAAATATTATATATGGTTTAATGTTATTTATAGTTGTTGTTATTTTTAATTAATTTTTTAAAACTTATTTGCTTAATGTTTTAATTTCTATCATTATAATTATTTAAAACATCAAACATTGTTTTTTGATTTTAAAGGTAACAATATAATCATTTATATACATTTATTTTTAACTATTGTTATTTTAAGCTACTTATTTGAAAACTTTGAATGATTATAAAAATATCTTTAGGAAATATTTTAGTTAAATTAAGATTATAATTTAGTTTTTGAATTTAGCACTACAATTTATCACTTTTAACTATTTAAAAAAATATTATTTGGATTGTTTAAGTTAAACTAAAATTTATATTTAAGTTGGTCCTGTAATGTTATATTTAAATTTATAATTTAAATATTTTATACAAATTGTTCAAAAACTGTAGCTTTAAAATGATAATGGTTTACTTTCAACAATAAATTAAGTATAATGTGAAAAATGTTTAAAAAAACATAACTTTATAAGTAGAAGTAAATATATTCTTTTAATATTGAATTTATTTTATATATGATTACACTTTAGGTTTGATATTTATTTAATTTTATTAACCAACTTATAATCATTATTAAAAAGAAATTGAAAAGTCATGGGAGTTTCAAATGAATGTGGTGAATGAAAAAATGTTTACTTTATAATATATACTAGGCGAATCCCCGCGCGTTGCGCGAGAATAAAAGTATATAGTTAAAATAATAACTTTTACCAAATTATTATTTAATATTTCTAATTTGAAACAAAATGTTAGTAGTTAAGCAAACATTTAGTTAACATATTAGTTTTATTAAACGTTATAGTTTAATTTTTAAGTCATTGTGATATATACAATTATTTGATAATTTTATAAACCGTTTAATAATGTGTAAATTATATATCAAATGAATGATAATATAATGGGTAACAAAACGTATGAACAAAAATATGAACTGCAACTTTTAGTAACATAAAAATAGAAAAACATCTATTATAACATTTGTATTTAAAAAGATATATATACAACGAATAATAAAAAAATATGAAAAATAAATATTATAACTTTTAATAACATAAAAACACTAAAACATCTATTATAACATTTATATTAACTCTTCATATTCAAATCACAAATCTCTTTAAATACATTGACGTTTTTAATGAGCAAAAGTTTACAACCTTATAAAATAAAGGAAAATAAAAAGTTATTAGTGATTACTAATTAATAATCATAAGTTAAAAACTCTTGAGTTGTAACTAATAAATATACAAAAATTAGAAAACTCTTGAGTTGTAGTGTGAGTTTCAAATGAATGCCGAACTTGGAAATGTATATTTATTATTATTATTATTATTATTATTATTATTATTATTATTATTATTATTATTATTCGTGTAAATAATTGGTTTTGATGCAACATTTTAATCCCTTCAATTATTAAACATAAAGATATTTAATTATAAATTTATAACATACATAGGTTCATATACATGTTAAGCAAATCACATATAATATATATATATATATATATATATATATATATATATATATATATATATATATATATATTCGTTAATGTCATATGTAATTATTTTCGTAGTAATATGGATAAATTACTTTCATATGAAGAACATATCATGATAAGTCTATCAAATTACATATCAAATGTTCAAAATTATGTTATCTTTTAAATATTGTCTTTTAAATATGTTGTGTAGGATAATGCAACAAAAATATAATAGAAAATAAACATAATTAAAATAGAAAAACTATAATCAAATAATTAAGAGCATTGGGTAGTTGAATATATAAATAAAGATGTTATATAAACATACATTTAAATTGTAACAGCCCAAAATCTCAAGTATTGCTAAATTGCATTTTTGGGGTGTTTTAAAGGGGAGACTCGGCGAGTTGGAGTCAGACTCGCCGAGTAGGGTCGCAGATTTGGTCGCGGGTTCGCGACTGGACTCGACGAGTCCAGGTATGGACTCGGCGAGTCGACGCTGTTCAGCGGAAACCCTAGCCGTTTCGTTTTGGGTCGTATTTAAGGGTTGTTATGTCGTCATTTCACGTCTTTTGGCCGATTGTGGAGAACCCTAGACGACTGTGGCATCTGGAGCAAAACTTGAAGGCCATTATTGACTTTGAAGGAATTGTGGTGCAAGAAGAGGAAGGGTTTTGGCCAAAGGAAGAGCAAGGAGGTCGAGTTCTGAGGTTTGGGGACACAGAGAGTATGTTTTCAGGTAAGGTTTCGGATCATCCCTGTTATTTTGATGTGTACACGAATCTAGGGTTTATGAAACCCATTTGGAGATTTGATGGATTATTATGTTGTTATACAAAGGTTTCTACCCTAGTAATAGGATGACTAGAGGTCCAGAAGTCCCCAGGAGTGTGTATCTCGGGAAAAACGTACCTCAGGAAGCAGTTGGATCGACTGCATGGCGTGGACTCGCCGAGTCGGATGATCAGACTCGGCGAGTAGCTTGAAGATTCACTGGGACTCGCCGAGTTGTTCTTCAGACTCGGCGAGTGGAGTCGGGGTGGCCCCGCGATTCTTCCAGGAGTGACTCGTCGAGTCAAAGGGGATACTCGACGAGTAGAAGGGGAATCTCAGAGGACTGAAGGACGACCAGACTCGCCGAGTCGCCAGGGAACTCGCCGAGTCCAGTCGAGCTGACATTGGACTGTTGACCAGAGTTGACTGGTGTGATTTCTTAGGGGCAGTTAACGTGGAAGATAGAAGTATTAAATAAGGGATATATGATGTTGCAGGGAGCTTGTAGCTCGGAGGATCAAGTGCAAGGGATTTTAGGAGTTGCTATTTTCCAGTGTTCGCGAGGTGAGTCTTCTCACTATACCTCACCCGGAAGGGTTTGATTGTGTGACCGGAAGGTCAAGTATGTTGTGTGTTATGTTTATATGCTGTGAATGGAAAGTTGGTTGCTACGCGTGATATACATGCTTATATATGGGCCGGAAGGCAATGTATTATGTGACTGAAAGGTCAGGTATGATATATGATATATGTGCTTTATGTGTTAGAGTATTTGTATTATGTGTTATATATGTGTATGGGCCGGAAGGCAAATATATTGTGGACCGAAAGGTCCGGGCCGGAAGGCAATGTATGTGGATCGAAAGATCCGGGCCGGAAGGCAATGTATGTGGATCGAAAGATCCGGGCCGGAAGGCAATGTTATGTGGATCGAAAGATCCGGGCCGGAAGGCAATGTTACGTGGACCGAAAGGTCCGGGCCGGAGGGCGTATGTGCGTAAGGTATATTGGGGAACTCACTAAGCTTCGTGCTTACGTTGTTTACGTTATGTTGTTTCAGGTTCTTACAGTAACGTGGGATGGCAACGGTTCGATTGTACACACCGAAGAAAGAGTTATGTTTTGGAGGATCCTGGTCTTCTATTATAATGAAAAAGAAACTATGTTTTGGAAATTCGAATGTAAATAAGATTTTAAGTAAGTGTTTTTAATATTAAATTGATTATTTAAATGAAAATTTTGTTTTTGGAAATCTTGGTGTTACATAAATCAAAAGAAAAAACTAACATTCGTCAACTTTGCTCAAACAAAAAAACCTATATCCATTTTATGAATCTTTTTTCTTTATTTAACACCATTCAACCATAGAAACTTGATGACAATTCTTTACTAACCTGTAATCAAAATATTTTTCTTGGAAAAGAAGAATCAGAAAGATATTCCAAGCAAAACATTGATGTTTGGAGAGTCACATTCCAGATTAAGTAATACATACAAATCACATATAAAGATTAAATGATAAATTGAATATAAAGAAAGAATAGAAAAGCTTCATTTGTTTTGGTTGAAAGCAAAAATCATATTACAATTACCATCGATGCGACATAACCCATTTCTTCAAATTATCATATTTGGATCGACATAACCCATTTCTTCAAATCATCATATTTGGATAGTGAGTGTTTCAACTACATGAAAACTTTTGAATCATAATATCTTCAAATCCTTCTTACATGTAAGATTTTATATAACACAAATGACACAAAAGATTGGCATTTTTATACTAAATTTTTCACTAAATGCTAATTAAACATAATATAAGTTATAAAACTTTTGAGTTGTATTAGTTAAAAAATAGAGTTTCAAATAAATGTGGTTTGAGGAAGTTAAAAAAGGGAGTTTCAAATGCATGAGATTCAAAAAAAAATGTTAGCTTTATAAGTATGTATGATATATATATATATATATATATATATATATATATATATATATATATATATATATATATATATATATATATATAGAGAGAGAGAGAGAGAGAGAGAGAGATAAGTTATTTAATAACCAAAATATATATGGGAACTTTAAAACTTTTCTTCGATTAAATTTTTTTAAAACCAACACCCCTACAATATTTTAGGTCATCGTTTACAACAGTCATATGTCATAAAAAATATGAAAAAACAAAAGAAAAAAAACTATAAATATACATATATGTATATTTGTGTGTGTGTATATATATATATATATATATATATATATATATATATATATATATATATATATATATATATATATATATATATATATATATATATATATATATATATATATATTACATAAGCATTGTTCTTTTCAATTTTTATGGTAAAACTGGCTACGGTGGTATGGTGATATAGGTTTTGAAAAAAATGGCAATTGCTATTAACTATGATATGTTAGTAATGATTACAAATATGAAATAAGTTCATAGAGAAAATTGCAAATACCATGACTTTAATAAACATAAAAACGGACTTAGGATAAATAGATTAATTTGTTATAGTGTTTGTCCGATACGTATAATATGATTTTGTATATCCCTTGTGATGGCCATGTTCTCTTCGTTTAGACATTGATGTGAATCAAACAAAATGCGGTTCTATTTTACTTTCTCGGTCGCTCTTTTGGTACTTTTTGTATATAGAAAGACACGAACAAGACTTTGTTCTTTAATTGAACTTTTTTTTCTCTCTTTAAGCCATAATTTGTTAGTATTTGGTTTACCTATTTTCTCTTTATTATAGTTTCACATTCCCAATTCGACTTTAGTTACAGATAATGGATTAGTTAGGAATTGTTTATTATAACAACACAACACCCATGTTCTTCTACATTCAAACAACACTTTCCAAGTCGTTGGTCTTGTCTTATTTAATTGAATTCCATACACCAAACACCATCCCACTAATAATATTCAGACACAACTTGCTCCAATGTTTTTAACAATATGAACCACTTGATATATGGCGATTAAATTTTGAAAATCCTTTTAAAAAGTCTAAAACTATGTGTTTAAAACCAAGTCAATAGAAGATAGATATTATTTAGCAATTCATACAACAAATAGATAAATAAATCTTGTAATTTAACAAGAGATTGTAACTCAAAAACAATGAATTAAACATGTAACATAAGAAACATATTCTATTTAAACAACTATTAACACATATTGCTATAATCCAAAATTGAACCATCATTTTCTCTCCTTGTCACTTTCAATAGATTTACATGAAATCTATACCTTGCAAGCTTCTGTTTATTTATTCCGTTGTGATTGTATTTGAATTTTGAAGTATTCATTTAAATAATTTAATTTTATATCAAATTTATATGTTTACTAGTGGAACATTGAGATTTGAGCATTGACCATCATGAAAACCTATCTCATTGGTTTGTAAAGACCGTGTTGCTAATGGAATCTTCATCGCTAACCAATGTCGCCATCCTAATTTGTCTTACTTAATAGAAACAAAATGGAAAAATTATATATTATCTATTATGTATGTATTTTTTTTTTAATAAAAGTCATCCTTATTAACGAAAGAAACAAAAATTCCACTGCAACCATGCTGACCGGTAAATAGTTGATGTTTGCTTATTTTTAGGGATAAGCGTAGGCGGATACCCTTCTTAATTATCTAGAATCGGAACTGGAACTGACGGTTCCTAAAATGTGAGAATCGGAACTGAAACCGACGGGTAGTGGTTCCAATATCGAGTGCCCAATAGAGCTGGCAAAAATCGGCTCAATCCACTAACCCAACCCAAAATTAGACAAGTTTGGTTGAGATTTTCAACCCATTTAAGTTAAATAGGTCAAACAGTTTAACATGTTTAATTTAATAATAGGTTGGGTTGGATAAAAATTATCAATTTGTTTTCTATCCGCCAAACATTTAACTTTAATATATATTTAATTAAATAATTATTTGAATATTATCATGTATTAATCAAAATATTAATTTATAAATATTAATGTTGTACTATTATTTATGTTTAAAAAATACAATCCTGATTCTCATTCTTTTTCTTAGCATTGACAATATTAACCATTCTCCAAAATCACTTCGAAATTAAAAAAATTTAATGTTATTTGAACAATTTATATGTATTTGTAAAATAGGATCGTGATTTGTCATACTTTGAAACTTTATTTACATTTGGAACTAATTTAAGCGATACAATTTAATTTATTTTTTATTTTAAATGAGTTAACCTAAGTTTAACCAATTTATGTAGTAGGCTAGGTCAGAAACTACATAAACATTTCAACCTGATGACAACCCATTTATTTAAAAGATTTGGTTGGGTTGAAAATATCAACCCAAATAAGTTGGGTTTGGTTGAAAACTTCAACCCAATTAATAAATTGGTTGAACCCAAACAGAACACAACACAGGTTGACCAATTGGTAGCTCTAATGCCTAGGTCTTTAAATATGTTGAATTTTTAAAACTTATAAAAGTATATCTATTGTAAATTTACAAGAAGTCATCGTTAGCATCAATATATAATTCGCAACGTATTAAAAATGAGGATTAATAAATATCAGTAGCTTGAATAACATAACGAAAAAATAAGTGTGTGTTACTTAAAACCTTTAAAGGTTCAAAATAAATTATTCAATTCTATAAATTTAAATGATGTTATTAAAGATACAACATAAAGTATGTGATATATATATATATATATATATATATATATATATATATATATATATACACACCGTTCCGACAGATCAATGATGAATTTAGACCAAAAAATCATGTGGTTCCCAAATTAAATGAAGCCAATAAAAAAAATTCAATAACACTTGTCTGGAGTCGGATCAGGTCGTGTACCTTAAAAAACTGGACGACTCAGTTCAACATGTTAAAACCGATCAGACACCACCGATTAAAATTTTTAACAAAACGATTGAAATATAAATGAAAAAAGCAGTATGTTTTTAATGAAAAACTAGTTGATTATTAGTCCATTGATAAAGCGGTGAACGGAGAGTGAGAGTCTTTAGCATGTAGACTTTTTTTTATTACAATTATTTATTTATTTATTGATATTTTGAGAGTGTCGATTAAGAGTAGTTAATTTTTTGTTATCAATCTCATAATTTAAAATAATAAATTGATCCTAATAAGTTATTTTTTTCTTCTTTTAAAATGATTTTTTAAGATATTTTTTTAAAAAAACAAACTTAAGGTAGTTCTTAATTTTTCTACAATATATAATGTGAATGAAATTGAAAATTTAGATAGGTCCTAGGCCTACCTTGGGCCATACTAGATACGCTCATGCGACGGATACACAGCGAGTAACGGTTCCATAAAAATAAAAAACAAAAGTTGAACCGCCTAAAAGCGGGTACCTAATTCCATTGCTCATCCCTATTAAGGAGTATTTTATATATTTTTTTTACTAATTTAGCGTTAATGTAAAATTGAAAATAATCATATGTTTTGTAGTTCCTGATATTTTAGAGATGGAAAAAAATCAATCCAACTCAATGACTACCGGAGTGGGTTGAGATTTCCAAATCATATTAATTAAATGGATTGGGTAGGATTATAATTTCTAATGGTTTTCAAGTTTTAACTTGAAAACCTCTTTAAAATTACATCTATCTTTGTTTTAAATTTTAAAGTATTATACGTTTAATAACTAATATTTTAATTTATTTTAGTGTCTAGTTGTATTTTTTTTTTTTTTTCAAATTTAACCTTTATTGTAATTTAAAAGTTTTTTCAAATTTTATTTGAAATATTATTGAAGTATATAACATATTTAACTACATATAAGTTTTTAATTTATTTTTAGATTTAAATGAGTCAAACAGTATTCAACTCATTAATCAAAGAGGTTGGGTTGTAGAAAAAAAAATAAACATGTTGCCATGATTTCAAACTAGTTAATGAACAAGTTGGGTTAGGATGAAAATTCTCAACCAGTTTATTCAAACAGGTTGTGGATTAGATTGAGATTTTTAACCTGCTTAGTATTGCCACCCCTATAGGCAATGGTGAAGAGGGATGGGGTAGTAGATGGACAAGAAAGTATGCTGTATATATATATATATATATATATATATATATATATATATATATATATATATATATATATATATATATATATATATATATATAACAGTTTTTGACATTGAAAAAAAAGTATGTTGCTATTTAGATTCCATTTCAGAAAGTAAGATGCTAAAACAAGTGATTGAATTAACATAAAATGAGGCAATAGCTAATTTTTTTTTTTTAATCTAAAACCCGATGCTATAAAATCCATGGTTGATAAAGTGTAAATGTTGTTAGCAGCAATTAGAAAAATTTAAACGTTAACAAAACCCAGGGGGTGCTTCGGGGTCTTCATCACTACCATCATTGCCTTCATCTTTACCTGTAGAAAATCCAATTCCAAATCCAAATCCAGGTGGTGAACTTGGATCCACAGTATCCTTCTCCAATACTTGTTTTGATTGAAGGAGTGTTTCTTTTTCTTGTTGTTGTTGTTGTTGGGGTAAGTTGATGTCAATTTGATTGTTTTGTATACGGGTTTGTTTTGGGTCGGGATTTGGTGTTGAGAGTTTGTTGTAAACTGATTTTACGGTTTCTGTGATCTCAGTTTTGATGTCGCCATCGGGTGATCGGATTATTTCCCAAAGCCCGTTGGAAATTTGTTCGTTTACTCTGTCCCTATAATTTAAAATTAAAACTGGAATTTAAAACCATTTGTAAATAAAAATAATGTGGAAAAATAAAAAAATAAAAAAAAAAGTGGGAAACGGGAAGAAAAGTACCCACCCGACTTCTTGATGGATGGTATCGGATAGTTGACGAGGCTTCATGTTCTCAGCTCCAGGGCGGTTAAGTGCCACCGACTGCTTCACCATTGACACAATGCTCTTTCGCAACTCTTCCTGCCACACACACACACACACACACACAATTCACAAACCAAAAACCTCCATTAACTGTCTGTCACTAATATTTCTATATACACCCACACATGCTTAATTGAGAGGCACATCACATACATCATACATGCATTTGTGGATTCAAAACTCCACTTATGAGCCTTCAAATCTTCAAAACTACTCAAATCTGTTGATAAAATTCCTACTCACCTCAGGTTTGGTGATTAACCTCCACTTTTTTATATATATTAAAACTTAGCAAGGAGGTTAGGTCTGTCTCCAAAGTCCAATATCCATACTTTGTTTTCTACATTAACAACCATGTCCTTAGAACTGAATTTATAAAGTCTACAACATCTTTCACCCTAATTGCCCTTTCTATGTGCCATGGTCACCTATTTATTAATTTAATTATACCAGTGTAGTGTGGCTTCGAAATTGCTGGCCAATTTTGAAGTCAGACTTGAGAAAAGAGAAACATAAATGTCATGGATTTTGCCGGAAAGCAAAGCAGAATTGTGGAAGTCAAACATCACCCAAAAAAAAAAAAAAAGATTATTACAACCAACACTATTGAAGCGTATGAAGTTACCAAATGAAGCCCTAATTAACGAGTTATATTTGCAAATAGGGAGAAAGAAACAGAAATAGAGACTCACGTTTTCCTTAAGCTTGCGGATAATCTTGAGACGGAGGCGATCGAAATCTCCGTCATCCTTCAACTTGGAAATTACATCGTCGCAGCTGATCGTATGGTTTACCCCGCCGTTGCCGTTGCCGTTGCCGTTGCCGTTTTCCATTTATATTTAAAATGAAATGTAAATCGCGTAGTCAATGTTATTGATATTTTTCCCTTCGGCCTTTGGGGATATGTAAAAACGACGACGACGAAGCCAAAGCTACTCATCAATTAAACCTTACAGTCCTACTGCGAAGGAAGGCCTATGGACTACAAACTATGTATGGTCTTAGTCCAACTCCCAAGGTCATGTTTAAAATTGCTAAACAGGTCAAAATTAAAAGTTTTGGATATGGTTCTAATCGATTGATAATTTTAATTTCTTTCAAATTCATATATATCACGTTTCATTTTAAATATAAATGATAAGGTCAACCCTTGCGACTTTACAAAACTCAGTTGGTCAAGCAGTGGATCGATATTAGACAAGGAGTGTATCAATACATACATATGTTTTCTAACACTATTTTTCATGAGGAAGATTTAGTATCTTTTACGCAAACAAAGACAAAATTACAATTATGGATGATCCATTTTTCGGACCCACTCCAACTTCACAAAAATAGACATGTAGCAACAGTGTTGACATATTTATTTACATGTTAATTCACAAATTCAGTTTACAGATGATATGAAAAGTAGAGATATAGCTAGTAACCAAGAGTACAACATCATATAACTAACTTCTTGGGTGTCTATCTATCTTCCATTTGACACATACATACATACTACTATCAAATGAAGAAAAACCACCACTAAATCCATTCCAGTCATTTACGATGATGATGATGATGATGATGATGATGGTGATGCCGACTTCTTTTCCTTGACCGCGAACGTGAATCACTACACCAAAAAATGATAAAACACTCGGACCATTTCAAGTCTTGTAAATCCTTAATTTTTTTTTTTTATAGAAAAAAAAAAGTAAATAAAATGTATACTTACGACTCATCATCGTGCTCTTTGCTAATGGACGAGTCTCGACTTTTTCGTCTACAAGGCTCCTTCACCCGTTCAAATCCATCATCAATAATCATTATTCTAAAACTAATTTTATAAATAAATATAAACTCTGACAAGATTAAGTTTATTGACTGACCGGTTGACGTGACATTCTTTTGCCACCTCTGGCATGGGCTTCCAGATACTCTTCATATGTCTGCATCAGTAAAAAGACCCCAATTATGATTATGATTTAAAATAACTGATTTATTAAACGGATTTAAGTAACTCTTACCATTTCGAGGATATCATCATCAGTAATAGCAGCGTTATTATTATTATTATTAGCATGTCCATGTCCTCCTCCGTTCCTTTCTGCACACAAATCCCAATCATCACAAACCAAGGATTTATCACCACCAACCATGTCCACATTTTTGTTCATGAAACTAGTTTCTTCTGTGTTGTGATTATGAAATCCCCCTGCTGCTTGTCTTTGATGAAATCTACTTGCTTCTGATTCATGCTGATACACCATTGAAGGGTACATCATAGGTGTTGCTGCTATATGCATGGGGGTGGGGGCCACCGCCACCTCACATTCCTCCTCTTGTAAACCATAAAAACTCGGTGCCAATATATCCATGTTAAACGCATAACTGCATAAATATTAAAAAAAAAAGAAAATCATATAAATTACCAACCTAAAAGAATAACTTAAGGTGGTGCATCAAAATAAAATTAAAACCTAGTCTGATTTTCATCCAAACAATTTTCCCCATCAATCAGCTCACACAGAGCTTCTCCAATATCTTGAGGTAACTCCTGAAACAAATAAGATATATATTATAAAAGTCTCCATGACTCCATGTGATAGAATGATGTGGAGAAATGTCATAATACACTGCATACCTGGCAATCTCTACTGATTTTAACAGGTTTGTATTGATTCAAAGGATTCTTTAAATGAAGTGTCTTCTGGAAAGGCAAGTCTTGTAACCGAAGCCATTTCACCTTAAAACTGCGACCCCATGGTTTGCTTCCACCATGTCCATGGCTCCAAACATTGTCCCTTCTCCACCCAACAGATGACATCATCTGGGCATACCCTTGAAAGAAACCACTCATATTCACACTAAATATTAAAATCACCTTACCAGAATTCTGCAAAAGATTAAGTGCAAGTGTCATCTTCTACAACTAGATGGTTTGTAAAAAGATATACACACAAAACAAAGGGAAATGAAGTTACATGATAGGCTTCTTCCAAGATGGGTTCATTCATCACTTGGGTAGCCCAAATTCCTCTCTGGATTGATAGTTGGATATTATCATGGTTTAAACTCTTTATGATGAAATATCTTGTATCACTTGATTTACTCCTTTTATTTGCATTTGATGTTCCTACTTGTTCACAAGAATGGTCTTGATCTTCTGCCCCAGAACGATATGCATCCTTTTCTACTTTGTCATTTGGGCTTTCTATAACAACATTCTAATCCATTCATTTTAACTACTAAAAGAATGATTTATTCAACAACTGATACCATAAATGATGCTTCTTATTCATACATAATATGCTATGTACTGTGTGCAAAAAAGAAATGAATAACTAACATTAATACCTATTTCACTTCCAAGTTCAGGTAATCATAAAGCCTAAATAATAACTCAACAATGTGCAAGTTATACTAATTCCACATATGGTAAGTGCAACTTTGGGTCCCACCATAAGTAAAGTTCAAAAATAAGATTCTTTGTAGAAGTTATTTAATGTTAGTTAGTTCTAATACCAAATGTAAAACCAAACTATGACTCTGATAATACACTATTTTTATGTATAAAATGACAGACATATTTAAACAGTTTTCCCGGGACTAGGGATCACTACCTTGATTGTTTTTAATCTCTACATCAGGCTTCCATTCAGTCACTGAAGAATCAACTACAGAATTATCAACAGACATGGTCTCGTTCTTGCCTGTATCATAAAGAAAGAAGAACATGTGTTAACAAATATAAGATGAGTTAACATGGATGCCAACAACAGCAAGAAGCAGAAATCCAATATATTATCTTGTTACGAACAATAAGTGAACAGGTTAACATCCGCATCATAATTTTACAAGCTACTAAAATTGCTAGTGAAATGAACACTTTAGATTCTTTAACATCACCACGAAAGAGGATGCCCTGTATATTTAATGTTGTTTAACATCACATGCAAATCCAGCCATCACCTGTCTTAACCTATCCAAAACCATATACTATTAGAAACCCAACCTTGCAAAACGCCTTTTCTTGAACAACCATGTCTTATATCTAGTCCGTTTTGGCATTTCCCACTTGTATGCATACAGAACAATGTTTTTTTCTAGGCAAACCTTAGTACACTTCCTATTCTACCAATGTATTCATCCACAAAACAAATTCAACGGAAACAACTTGTAAGCCCTAAATTGATGCTAAGTTTAGTACATCGATACGCATATAGATACTAAAAAGGCCTATATAACCGAGAGGTAATCGTAGTTGACAGCATTGGAAGTAAAAGCGAGACTCAGATTGCAGCGACAAACACCAAATTCATCAAAGTTCGCATGTAAACAACCTGCTGATACAGCGAATGTGGTGTAAATTAACCAAAAAATCCACGACATTAACAAGAAACCAGTACCTTTTACAAAGAACGATAATCCTCAGGAGAGAGTAGTTTCGATAGTGCGTGTAGATAAGCTGTGCCCTAATTTCCCCGGAAAAGCCCCCTTTGGGCCAACTTCTGGTTTTCGGCTTTCCGTTGCCGTGGTCCAAAAGCTTTTCAACAATTCAACTAAAATTTAAATAATAATAATGAATTTTAAAAAAAATGAATGTCAACATTTTCTACCAAAACATTTACTTGAATAATTTTGAATTTTTTGTAAATATAAAATATGTAATATCTTTAAGCCTTAATACGACATATAATATCACTTAAACGAATATGGGTGAAACCGTGGAAGTAATGTCGTTATAAGTCGCTGTATAGTTATGGCAAGAATTAATTAAGAAACAAGTTTCAATTGTGGCAATTCCATTAGGATGCTATCCCCATTCATCTATTCACCTCAAACAATCGAATATTATCACAACAATGCGAAAAGTCTTCGAATATATGTATGAAACAATGAATGGTTGCCAAGTATTGCCAACCTTTGTTACAACACTAACCATTAATTTTAGGTATGGAGTAAACTAATACAATCATGGCTATGGTTTGTTTTTGTTCGTTTATTTAAGTTAAATCGAACAAAAGAATGGACATGGACACATAATCAAGCGAAGTTTCTTGTTTGTATTCGGTTGTTTAAGAAAAATACTTTGTTCATATATGTTTGTGTTTGTACTAATAAGCATAAATGAATATACACAAATGAACATAAACGAACATAAAATGAATAAAAAAAAATAAACATGAACGCATACAAATGAATATGAACATCCAGTAATAAAAAACATGGTTGTCAAAATCGTGATTTTGATCGTAGGATCGTACGATCCTAGGTATGAAAAACGATCAGGATCGTAAACATATCGTATTTAGGGTAGGATCGTAAGATCGTAGGATCGAGATCCGATCCGATCCTATCTTCCCCTTTTTTTTGCAAATGAAATTAGATTTACCACTTTATGTCTTTTACTCTTTATTAATTTATCATTTATCATTTTGTTTTGTGACTTATGACTAATATTTTGAAGTTTTTATAACTTTTAAACGAAAAATTAAATGTTTGAAATATTTTTCATGTTTAAAAATTATAAATTAAAATTATGTTTTATTTTGTGGGATCTTAGGATCCCGATCCCGATCTTGCAAAACCAAAAACGATCCTACGTAGGATCGCGATCTTGACAACCTTGATAAAAATGGTTTGTAAGTATGAACATCATTCAAACTTACAACTCTTGTGATCATTTTAAATTTGAGGCTTTTAGCCTTTTATTATGTTGGCTTATTGTTAGGTGCATTTCATGCATTCATTTTGTAGTTTTAGTTCATAAAAGTGCATTGCATTTAGGTTTAAACTCATGCATTTTGCATATTTTTCGGGATTTTTCATGATGCAATTCCATTCACACACTTTTATGATATTTCAGGGACTTTTGAAGGTTGGATTTTGATGGAGGAAGTTAAAAAGAGTTGGAGACAAAGTTTCAGAAGTTTTGGAGCATTAAAGAGAGCGAAAATGAAGAAATAAAGAATTTGGTTTCACAGGAGTTTACACGGCCGTGTAAATGATAGAGACGTTTACACGGCCCGTGTAAATTAAAGGGTGCCATTTACACACTTGGATATCTCATAGCACTTATTATCCATATTTTATAAAATTATTCATTTTAAATTAACCTAAACAAACATAAACGAGGGAATGTAAACTAATATAAACGAACATAAACACACAAATGTATTGAACATGAGTGAATGTAATTGATTGTAAACAAACGGATATAAAATAAATTATCCTTATATATTTAACAAAAAATGAGAAATTTATTTTTTAGTCTAAATTTAAAAAAAAAAATTATGTTGTAAATGCTAGATTGGGTTGGTGTTCATTTAGCTTAGGAAGAGCAACTAAGCACCTTGCTTTTAGGATCCTTCGATTAAAGCTTCTCAAATGAGACTTCTCTTTTAGGCAGACGATAGCATGATTCAAAAATTGGTTGTAGGGTTGAAAGTAGATAGTGAAAGTCGAAAGCTATATCTTTTGTTATGTGTCTATATGTAACGCCTGCAGATTCGGGTTAATCAATTTAGAGATAATAAGCATTAAAAATGACTTTTTGATAGAATGTTTTTTCGAATAAATAATCTTAAGCAAAATATACTATATGTCACAAAGATTTCGTACATAAAAAGAACGATGAAATTCGACTTATAGCGAAGAGTTATGACCCGTCGAAGTTTTGCAACAAAATCGACACGGCTCCGCGTATCATAAAAAGTAAATTTTTTTACAATATATTTTTTAGCCTTAACGATCTAAAAGAAAGTCGTAGTATATGTTAAACCGAGAGTGTGCATATAGAAAACATCCAAATCTGACTTCAAGTGTAGGATTGTCAGTCTCGTATAGATCTATACATAAATCTCACGCTCTCCCTCCAGGAGACTCTGGTTATACTGTATAGGATTTAGTTTCGTACCCTGGAGGATACAATTGAAGTAGTGTCTCACAACCCTGTATTTAACTGGTTTATGTGTAGTGTTGTAGTGTTCTCTTGTACTTGAAAATGTATATATAACATTGTAGTAATGTACTTTGTAATGTAAAATAATTATACTTAAATAATTATTTGGTAATGCATCCTTTATACCCGGGAAATAGTATAGTGTTCCATAAACTATATCTACCATAGTTTATTTGTTTGTTTATGAATAATGTTCTCGAACTAGTAAAACAGTGTAATGTATCCCAAACTATACCTATTATAGTTTAAAAGTATGTTATGTATTGTTCTGAAAACTTTGCAATTATGGTTGTATGTTGAAAACTACCCTTATGCTCAACATGTTACAAAAGGGATAAAAATATTTGAATGTTTTTATAAAATGTAGTGATTTCTCGGTTTGTATTAATTGCAAAAGTTTTTAATCTGTTTGAAATCGTTTGAATAAAAACACACAAAAAAAATCCTTGTGTTTAACTTGTATTCCCCCTGAAAACATTAAAAACTGTAAAATTGTAGGGGTATGAACTCACAGCTGTTTGTGCACGTGTTGGACAGCGAGACTGGAAAGATGACCCTCAAGTTGGCGTACACGAAACTAACAGTATCTTAATAATATTTAAACATATAATTGTATTTAAATTTGTGAAACCATTAATTAAAGTGTTAGAAAACACTTGTTTTTGTGTTGAGAGTGATTACCGAAAATTGCATAAGTGTTGAAGGGTTTTCGATTCCAAGGAGTTCTCGGCCGAAAACGATTCTCGGCCAAACACAGTTTTCGGTCTTGGGTTGTTTTCAGTCACTTGAAGGTTTGAAAGATGTTCTTGGTGTTCTTGGTGAAAATATGAAGATTTGAAGGTTTTCTCTTGAAGAATTGAATGTTCTTGGATGATCCTTGGGAGCAAAATAAGAGTTTTTTCGGGTGGAAATGGTGAGAAATGATCAAGTTTTCGAAGGAAAACATATATATCGGTTGGGTTTTCGACCGAAAATGGATTCTCGGCCGAAATTTGTTTCCGGTCCGAAGGTTTTCGGCCGAAAACGAGTTGCTGAACAAGTTTTGGGGTTTTTGAGGGAAAAATATTGATTTTTCGAGTATTTTTGGTTCCGAAAATTTATATAAACTTAATTTATATATTTAGATTATTTTCTAACCTTCATGAACTTAACGGAATAATAAAAGCTCAAATTTTATTTATCGGGTTTGACTTTTATTGTCTGGAAAAATATCGAGTTGTCACACTTTCCCTAGCACCCTACTAGTTGTTAGTAGCGAGTCCCGAAGCGCCAGAAGGCCCCGAGGAGAAAAGCTTTCGGCTCAGAAGTTCTGCTCGCGCAGAGCCCGGTTCCTCACTAATTGTTTTTATTGGATTGTTATTTTTAATTTATTATTTTTATATATAATAAATATCATTTTATTGGATTAATAATTTATAATGTATAATATTAATTCTTTTTTATTTTATTGGTTCTACCATAAAGTCGTCATAATACGCAAAAGTGTCGCGTCCCAACGTCGAAAATCGGCGGGACAACCGCCAATCACCTTCATCGATTGTTCGACGAAAACCCCACCAACTTGTTACACATAATGCTGCCAGTAGCCACCTAGGACAACCTCATCACAATCCGTCATAATCATCTATATTTGCCACTAAGTTGGCCATATTCTGCTACAACCACAAGGAGGTCTGATCCAAACACTCCTGGTCTGCTCCTCCATTTGTTTCCTTCTACTTCCATGCGTCGTCATATCATCTCGCTGGAAATCGCCGATCATCGCCTACAGTCGGCTATTCGCGACAAAAACTACACTAGTCGACTACCCACACAGTGTGCAACAAACCCTAGAAAACATACAGCCGACCATTCATTACCGATACCGCCATCGATGACGAGAATGTTGGATCGAGGGGTTTCAAACCAACATAGCCACTACAGGTGGTGGCATGGTTGTAGAACTCGTTATTCAGTACTCGTTCGGTCGACTGTCGAGTAACGAGTACTCGGATTTGGTAATTCATGTATAAATATTTGTAGGGAAATATTTTTATGATTGTGCCTTGGCATCTCTTCATAACAAGATTCCAGATTTTGGCCTTAACAATTTTACTACTAAAGACACCGCTCCCCTTAATCCCAGAATACACTGACGAGTGCTCTTTTTTGTAAAATTGTCCAAGATATGGAAGTGCATCTTGACTTGACGGCTCGGTAGAAAGCAATTTTCCAGGGCTAGCGTGCACAACATGCTCAAGATTTTCTTCTAGCTATCCCCATAGATGGGCTTGGCCAACATATGTCTCCCATGGAGTATCGTACTATCCTTAAATATCGACTCATGATTCCAATATTCTCAGCTGACGAGATATGTCCGGGTGTCACAAGGTATGTTTGGACTCTTTTGGAGAACATGCAGTTCACTGTAAAGAGCTCCTGGGGTTCAAATATACAAACGATATGGTTAAGGATGTTTTGCTTGACATATTTAAGCGTACTGGGTTTTCCGCTAAGAAAGAGGCACCTGTTAATTTCTTGACAGACCCGACAGAAGGAAGGTCAATCCTCAAACCGGATGACATTTTGATTTTTGGATGGGTCGGGGGAAACATGCATGTGTGGACCTTACAGGGGTATCCCCACTCGTGGGCTTGAAGGCTGGGAGTTTCACAGTGGGACAAACTGCTTTAAAAGCAGCTACAAGCAAAGTCACCAAATATGAGAAATCCTACATGGAAATTCAACACGGTTCATACCATTTGCATTTGATACATTTGGTTTCCTCGCGCCGGATGCGGTAGAGCTTCTTAATAGAATACAACGGATCATGCATAGTAATGTTATATCCCCTAAATCTTCAGATGTAGTCTTTAAAATAATTAGCTTTACCATACAAAAAAGTTTAACGGCATAGCTTGTTGCCCGTTTGCCATCTCACTCATTGTACGATGATAATTAAATGAGCAATGAATGTGACTCCTTTAATTAAAAAAATCATAAGTTTATTGGAATATATAACAAATTTAGATACATGTGAATACATAAAAACTAAAATACACACGATGATCTCACTTTGTGAATAATTACTGAAAATTTTATATATATATATATATATATATATATATATATATATATATATATATATATATATAGTAACACAGGTTGGAGACGGTCCGATAGTGGTGGTGGTGACTGAGTGATGGTGATGATGTTGTCCAAAATATGTAATCTTCCAAATAATTAAAACTGGAGGTGATTCAAATTGGATAAAACCCACATGCTAGAGTACATAATTTGGTTACGAAAAGTTGGTGGGCTGATTAATTGGAGGCAGAGGCGGTGGTGCTTTTTCTGGAAGAAGCGGATGCGAAACACGTAACAAAGGAGAACCGTGGGAGAACGGGAAAGTAACATGTGTCTTGGACATGCACCCACCGTTTATTTATATTTTTAATTTTAATTGAAAAAAATATAAAAGTGTTTCAATAGGAAGCAGTTACTATTCCAAAAGGGCCTTATATTTTAATATATTATATAATAAGTTAGGATGAGTGAGGTGGGTGAGATTTTTTAGTATCTTTATTTAAAACAATAACAAAAGCAATTAAAAAAAATAAAAACAATTAAAAAATAATATTTATTATAAATAAAAGCAATAAATTTAAAAAGATAATCCAACAAAAAGAAATAACTCAATAAAAAAAATTTAAAAATTAATTAAATAAAATTAATAATCCAATAAAACAACGCTTAATAATAGATAAATATTATATGTTAAAAAATAATATTTATTAATATAATAATCCTGGAAAAAAGAATTAATCCAATAAAAAAGAAATTTAAAAAAAATTAATTAAAAAAATTAATAATCAAATAAAGTAATATTTATTAATATATAAATATAATATATTAAAAATAATATTTATTAATATATAATAATCCAATAAAAATAATACAATAAGAAAGAAATTAAAAAAGAATTAATTAAAAAATTAATATACAATAATTCATTAAAATGAAAAAAAAAATTACACAATTGGTCATTATAGTTTAGTAAAAAGATAAAATTACAGAAATGGTCCCTAAAGGTAAATTCGTCATTTGCAAAAAGCTAACAATCAAATTGTTAAACTTAACAAGGTTGGAACAAAACCACAACAAAACCATTAAGTAGAGACTTTTTTTGCTATAAACTTATCTTCGACCTTACCAAAACAAATTGACAAGCCACAACACCATTTTTACAATTGTGTGTGTGTGTGTATATATATATATATATATATATATATATATATATATATATATATATATATATATATATATATATATATATATTAGTCGTTTACCCACGCCAAGCGACGGGTGTGAATAAGATTTTTTGAAATTAGTTTGTAAAAGCGATTAGTTCTTTTGCAAAAATAGTTGGGTGTTTTAGGTTGTTGATGGTGTGAAGATCTTCAATAACATGTAGGGCTACTAATATGCAATAAAAGTAGGTGAAGGCAGTATCGCTTCCCTTCAGCAAAATTAGAAGAAACCAAACAACCTCGCATTAATCCATGTTTTCAAGGATTCAAACGACATGAGCTCAGATTCCACGTAATTTTTTCGAAAATCTTTGTATCTATATTGCCTCGCACTAATATCTTCTTTATTTTTTAGAAAAAAAAAAGCAATCAACATTGATCTCTTATCTCTACCTGTCAACAATGCTAGTCATCATATCATCATCACTAACCACCTGTTGATTTGGGAGATGCACCTGCAAAGACATCACAAAAGGGTGGATATGAGAAAACGGGAAGCTAAAAATCTTCCATCTTGTCTCGGGAGGCAAGACATATCGTGCATCCAGAAACTGTTTTATCTTGTCACCGCCATTTTAAATATACTTAAACACAGCAAACCTCAACATTTAAAAATAAGACACAATGTATTACATATCTTTTAAATTCATAGGTCAGATACAAATACATAAACACTGATTAGTTTTCTTTCAGATGAACAGAGAATAATTTTTTTTGGAAACATGTCATATTCTTAAGAGTTGCATTTCGAAAATATCTTCTACATAACACACAACGCATCGGTTAGAAATAACTCACAATTTATCCGCAACTATCAATTACGAACATCAGTTGTTATGTAAGTCGTCGCGACAAATTGTTTATTTTCACACATGTGATATTCTAGAGATAGCATGGCAAACACATAATTTTTTGATTAAAAATAGTTCAATTTTCATAAAAGGACTCTAAGTTTTCAACCTTTTATCCATAAACGTGACGTTTTGTCTATAGTTTTAGAAGTCTAGAAGTTTGGACTTAAATTGTATATTTTTATTAAACAATAGGGGTATTTTCGTAATTTAATCTTCTTATTAATATAAGACATGTAAATTAAATTATATGAGAATTCTACTTTAAAACTTATTCTGCAGTATCCAACTCCACAATTTAGAAGTTTTAGACACTTTATAACTCAAGATAAAGAAAATAAAACCTCTATCAATGTGCATTTAATCGCTATTTAAAAAAACTACATTCATTCCCTTCTTTTTGGGGGTATGGGTCAATGATCAAATGAAAAGTCCTAATTACATTCCGCCCTATTGTGATACCATATGATTCTTGTTATTTTGTTCCCAACTGCATAAACGGATACACATCCACTACAATTTCCCTGTAAAAAAGTGTTTCTTTTTGTTATTATGTGTTTCTTTCTTACTGACAATAAGCAATTTCATTTTTTAAATTACTTAGTATCATAACGGTTTACATAATTCATCGATTCTCCATTCGAAACATCTATCTTGGAGCTGCCACGATATATATATATATATATATATATATATATATATATATATATATATATATATATATATATATATACACCGTTAAGCTTCTAAGCCATCCTTTAGAAAGTCACCCACATATATTCTTAATAAAAAAAAAAACTTCTGCAATATCAAAATGTACCATAAAATCTGTGATTATCCTATAAAATGGACATCCACTGTATCCAACATTTAGTGTACTTTTTCTGAACGACATACAACACAATTTCAACACGGCTAGGGCATCAACATCTTACTATTGTACAAATGCCACATGCCAAAATTATAAATATCATTATTTAGCCATTCTTCTATATAAGACAACGCATATTCTTACCAAAGACATAAATAAATTAAAACCATCTGCAATACTAACATTTTTTCTGAAAGTGGTTAAGGATCGATTAGTTTAAACTATAAAACTCTTGCAGCAAAATAGAAAGTAAGTAGATGTGGTTCCACAAGAAGTGCAAAAGCAAAAAGGCAACATATAGTCTAGTTTAACCTAAAGAGCAGGCTCCTAACATATAGAAAAACTTTTTGAGCCATTCCCAAGTCTTATAGAGCACAAAGTAAACCTATTTTAGCTTAATTTCTATCATTGCATCTAGATCTAACAAAAAATTGTCGAGGAACAATAAAAGCTTCACCTTTTTTTATATTTATTGAGTACAACAGGAAGCAGAGAAAGAGATTCCCCAAAGCATCAATATCAAAACCTGAAATGGAGATGAAACACAGAAGAAATCATAAAAAAAACTTATATATATATATATATATATATATATATATATATATATATATATATATATATATATTCTAATTTCTCTGTTTTGAAAACTATCGGAAAAAATAAAAAGATAATAGATTAAATCCCCATAAGGTGAGTTTCTTGTTCAATCCTCTTCGGTTCAGCCAAAATTGTATAATTTCCTCTGGTGTATGCTGCCATAGAAGTCTTATGTGTGTCTCTTTATTCAAGGTAATAGTTTGCGGTTCCATACTCTATTTGAAGATCATAACCTTAGTCCCAATACCTCCATGAGTTTGGAGGAACCTCATCAAAACCCTCGACTCCTTCCATTTATCCCGCTGTTGTAAAATGTTTATTGGAATTGAAGAGTTCAAAACTCTTAGATCGTTTAGATCTTTCACAAGTATGATAAAAGAATTCTAACAGTTTAAGAATAAATTAAGAATGAACTAAGAACAGAATCAAATATGAGCTTATGATTCAAACTGAGTCACGCCTCAACAGAGCTCGATGAAGAACTTCCGCTGTAGAGGCGAGCTAGGGTTTACAAAACAGTGAATATGAAAAACAATGAAAGCGCTAACTTCTAAGCTTGCATGCATGCAGCTTATATACTAAACCCTAATGCAAAATAATGCACGGCTGAACAGGCCCAATACCGGCAACTAAACTAGGCTATGGATCGAGCCCATGACGCAATTCACTAGACTCAACAATCTCCCCCTTTGCGTCAAATGAGGCGAGAGATTATTTCTTCTGAGCAGGTCTAACCGTCTTTATAACTTTGAACAGTTTAAGAATAATGGCGATAAGAGTCTGTTGGAATAAAATGTACCACCTCAGCATGTCGACGAACAACTTTTTATCAGCAGCAGTGTTCTGGTCGCACCTTTGTATAATTTCCAATATATGCTCGAGACAGGACGTCGAGAAAAGGTGTTTGTCAACAAGAGCGAACATGCACTTTTGACCTTCGCCCCTGAGAAACATTACTGTGTGATACTTGGAATCAATCTTCCCCTTGATCATGGAATTAACATTGCCAGCTCTGCCCATCGGTTTGATCGTTGGTCGCTTGTGTATGGCAGATGCAATTTCCTGGTCCATCTTCGCTACCTCATGTATGTAGCAAACAAGCATACGCTTGACATGATCAATAATTGGTTAATATTCATGAGGCTTTAATAAAAGTATATTGTTGAGGAGTATCCAGTCATGGGGGTTGAGGTTCGGTAGATCAGCAAGGAAAAAGTGGTGAATAGAGCCTTCAGTTCCTCTAGTCACTCTGAACTTGACATTAATGAATTTCCCTGCTGAATAGGGCTTCTTCACCTTGACGGTGGTTATCTTCTTTGAACTCCATGTCTGATATTGAGGTTGAGCAAACTCCAAGTAAAACTCTAACATATCCTTATCTACCTTCGGGTCTGGAGATGGAATGGCAGCAGTGGAGTTGAAACAATGGAAGATGAGTGCCTTTCTAGTGATTGACATATCGAACTGCGCATCCCTGGAGTTGTCAAGGCTGAATGACATTATTGATTCGAGCCATAGAACGGCTGGCTCGTCAATCGCACACCTCTGAAGTGATTCTTTAGTCCATTCAGGGAACATCGCCCTTTTCTTTTCAAGGAGCTCCGCCTCCTTTCGCTTCTGTTCTATCTCAGCTCGCTCCTTCATAGAAATGTCGTCAGTTCGTTTTTCTGAAGAATCAACCTTTGGGGCAGGCTTCCTGAGAACTTCAGCGTAGACATCATCTTCGTTGTCGGTATCATCTTCACCGATTTTCTTCTTTTTCTTTTCCTTATTACTGACCGAAGCTTCATTACCCTTCGGTTCAGCAGTTGGCTTGGAGGTAGATGGAGGAGGTTGATTTGTTTCTTGCTTTTCTTGCTTCAACTCTTTCTCTCCCCCTTGTTGCGGTGGGACACCAGTCACCGGAACACCCTCGATACGACTGAGGACGTCTAGTGCCGGTCGGAGCTTTTTTGCCAAATGCATTTGGGTGGTGATAGTGACAAGGGGATCATGACCTTCAATTAGATGAAGAAGGATTGAGTGAACGTCTGCAACAGAACTCCTTATAACCTCCCTCTCTGACTTGAGGCCATCAATCTCAGCAAGAGCAGTTCATAACTTGTGAGTTTGCAATTTAAGCTGATTTGTGCGTCTGGCAAGCTCATCCATAACACCATTTTCCATAGCTAAGTCTGCTTGTAGTTGAGATAAGCGTTCGTTGACATTAGCATGGAACACGTCATTCGCTTGTTCAATAGCAAGGCGTGCTTCTTCAACCTTCAAGCATTCAGACTAAAGAGTCTGTTGAAGAGTTTCTACAGAAGAAGTAACTGTAGCAGCATTCTTGGCAGCAACAGCCTGCAAAGAGTCTAAAAATATGTGAGCCTGGGAAACTAGTTTATCGACTTTTGCGGTCGCTTCCTTGCACTCCTTTGTAGAGGCATCAACAGCACGAGAGGCCTGTTGACACTGATAAGTGGAGGCTTCAATAGCCTTGGCTGCAACAGTTAAGGAGGCTGAATGTTCTGTAACAACTAATGAGAACAGGGCCTTTAATGCAGCATCTGAATACGCCCCGGAGGAAGAGGAGGAAAGCAGTTGATCTAGCTTGTTGTTTACCGCTTTAAGATGACGTTTGGTGATAGGCTCATCGTCATCATCCTCACTCTGGACTCGATAAGGACTGAAGTATGTGGAGTCAAACTCCAAGTCCTCACCGCCCAAAATCGGGGTTGTTTCTGTAGAAGGTGTTGGAGATAAGGGTTTGGAAGTAGTTGGAGGTTCGGTTGTTGAAGTAGGTTCGGTTACTGGTGGTTTGGGAATAGTGAAGGTAGGTTTTGTAGTGGTGGTAGAGGTTGTATCTGTGAAAATGGGAGTGGGAATAGGTATTGAAGTGAAGGGTTGAGAGGTGGTTGTTTTAGAGATAGGAGGGATAGAAGTAGGAATTGTAACAGGTGGAGGTGAAGGAGGCAAAGAACGAACCATAATTTATGGAGTAGGGGAGCGAGGTGGAGAATCCCCTCGGCCCGGAGCCTCTTCATCAGAACTTTCGTTATGAGAGTCTGAAGATGGAACGTTCTTCTGCCTAGGAGGAACATATTATGAATCTGAACTGCTTGAGGATTGAAGAATAAGTTTCCTAGCAGACTTCTTCTGCTTTTTAGGTTGAGGTTGAGAAGGAGCAGCTTTATCAGTCTTCCTCTTCTTGGGGGTCTGCCCCTTGGATGGTTTTGTTACAGGTCCCTCCTTCTATGATTCAGGTTTCTTGCCGCTTTTGGCTGGTTTATCAGCTTCTTCAATTGAATGAAGCATTGTAGGAGTAAGCTCACATGGACCAACGGACTTATGTTTTCTGTACTGCTGAAGAAGATTGCTTGATGCTGAGATAGAACCAAGCATTGTTTCAGGAATAGAGCCAATGTACGAGAATTTGGTAGGATCAGTGACGATGATCTTCATCGTATGAAAGGTGGTGATGGAGGAAAACAAGGAATCTGCCATAATAGGACACGATTACGATCCATTGCCCATTTGGTGATAATGGTCCAGAAACGCCCACATGAAATTTCTGAGTGCTTTGACGAAGAGAGTAGACTTTGAACCAACTGCTACCAAATTATAGACCCATAGTCAAGGTTGAGCCCGCTGTACAACCCATACAACACCGTCATAAAAGCCTTGCTAGCACCGTCAATCTTAAAGCTAAGTAAACTCAAAAATCACAGCACTTGTGATTCCACTCGTTTATAGACTTGTCTAGAATCCATGATACGATAAATCATTTGATTGCAAATGTAAATGTAGTCATGAAATGCGCTTACTTAGTCAAGATTCCCTTAATAAATATTCAAGTGCATTACAAAGTTGTACATGCATGAATAATGTCATTTCGTGAGTTATGTTTTGAAGAGAAGCAATAATGAATCTTATAAAGTCATTAATATCAGTAGGAGGTGATGTGAGATTTGTTGTAAATGAGTAAAGGGAAAATGAATCAAGAGGGTAACCAACTGTTGCGTTTGTTCTCATTTTGTCCCTTTTTTTTGTACTCAATATACTATCGAACTTGTTGTTTGTGTTCACCATAACCCTTTGACCGACTATCACAGGTCAAAAGCCGGTCAAAAGGGCTATGGTAAACACCAACAACAAGTTCGATGTTATATTGAATACAAAAAAAAGGGACCAAATGAGTACAAACGCAAAAGTTAATTACCCTCAAGAGTCATTTTCCTTTTTTTTTTTCCCAAACATCCCCTTAATCCCCTTAACGTTGGCCATCCAAATAAACTTTATAAAACAAGTCACTATTTTAAACTCCTCACGATATAAAACATTATAAAAAATGAATGATTTTGCAAGATATTTTGAAATTAACTTTAACACTAAATATTATTGTAAAACTACTAAATGGTCGATATAATTTTTTTGTTAAATTTGGTGTGGTTTTATTTGACATTTTGATTCTTTTTGGTAGTCGATATAATTTTTTTGTTAGACTTGGGTGTTGTTTTGGACTTTTGTTGACATTTTGATTCTTGCTCGTGGCACTTTGATAAGTCGCTTTTAAAGTCCTCAAACGTCCGTTAACTTCCATACTACACTTATACTGTATCTTCCATCAATGGCGGAATCTCAGCAACTCCAATCCACCACCGACTCCCAGCAGCCCCAATCCACCGTCGAAACCGGTAACAACCTTCCTTTTGCAATCATCCATCGCCTCCCCACTTTCAATTTCTCCTTCTCCTGGGCTAAAGGCATAGTCAACCCAATCGAACCATCGGATCCGTTATACCCGATCCACCGGCTATCTGCTCGGGCCGTGATCGTCCTGGGTCCTAGCCCGCTCAAATCCGAGCACTTGGACCAATACCCATCCGTAGAATGTATTTTTGGAACATCCGCCGGCGTTGACCATATCGACTTAGCCGAATGTCGTCGCCGTAATATTCGAGTCACTAGCGCCGGTGATGCCTTCTCTGAAGACGGAGCCGATTATGCTATAGGGCTTTTGATCGACGTCCTCCGACTTGTTTCTGCTTCCGATAGGTTCGTCCGGGCCGGGTTGTGGCCCGTCGAAGGCATTTATCCTCTTGGAAACAAGGTATATCCTATGATCCATTCAATTCACCATTATCAAATCTATTGAGCTAATTAAAAAAAAATTGAGTAATTCATCTACTCACTCTGTTCCGATGATCTGGGATGTAAGTATATGGTGATAGATTGTATTCTCCATTCTCACATATACATGGATTTCATTGCTACTATAGAGTTTGTTTGTAGTGAAACTTCAAACTTAGCTACTATTTTTTGATGTTGTCTTAAATTTTTTTTTATAAATTTAACATTCAGTTAATCTTTTTAATAGGGTGAATGTTTAAAAATGAAGCAATGAACAAATTGATATTACATATATTCAAAAAAAAAAAAAAAAATTTAAAACTTGTTTCCTATAACCTGTAATGATATAGGTAGGGGGAAAACGAGTCGGGATTGTGGGGCTTGGAAGTATTGGCAGCTTGGTGGCCAAACGGCTCGAGCCATTCGGGTGCACCATCGGCTACACCTCAAGAAACAAAAAGCCACAACTTCCCTATCAGTTCTACTCCACAGCTCTTGATCTTGCAACCAACTCGGATGCCTTAATCGTCTGTTGTGCATTGACTGAAAAAACACGCCATGTCATCAACCATGATGTCATGAAAGCCCTCGGGAAGAGGGGTATTCTCGTCAATGTCGGGCGTGGGGCCCTTGTGGATGAAAAGGAATTAGTAAAGTTGTTGGTTGGAGGTGAACTTGGAGGAGCCGGTCTAGATGTGTTTGAGGATGAACCGGAGGTACCAAGGGAATTGTTTACAATGGACAACGTTGTTTTGTCTCCACATAAAGCTATTGCAACAATCGAGGCGATTGAAGGATTGATACAGTTAGTTATTGGAAACATGAAAGCCTTTTTTTCAAATAAGCCATTGTTGTCTCAACTTAATCTTCATGATTAATATCGACGATTAAGTCTTTGTTTTGTTGTGTATTTTGAACATCAAGAGAGGACAACACTTTATGACTAATGTCGATTAAGTCATAGTCGGTTTAATATTTATGGTTGTACTTTATGGGTAAAACTTAAAAACAAAATTATTAAAAATAAAATAAAATCAAAGCACAAAGATAAGGTTTCTTTCCAAACGTCAGTTACTTTCCACGCTACATTCATCCATCAATGGCCGACCCCCAACAACTCCAATCCACCACCGACGCCGGTAACAACCTCCCTTTTGCAATAATTCATCGTCTCCCCAATTTCAAATTTTCTCTCTCATGGGCTGAAGATATCGTCAACCTAATCGAACCTTCAGATCCTTTATACCCGATCCACGGGCCATCTGCTCGGGTCGCGATCGACATCGGTCCTAGCCCGATCAAATCGGAGCACTTGGACCAATACCCTTCTGTAGAATGCATTATTGGAACATCCGCCGGCGTTGACCATATTGATTTAGCTGAGTGCCGCCGCCGTAATATTCGCGTCACTAGCGCGGGTGGTGCCTTCTCTGAAGACGGAGCCGATTATGCAATAGGGCTTTTGATCGACGTCCTCCGACGTATTTCTGCTTCCGATAGGTATGTTCGTGCTGGGTTATGGCCCGATAAAGGCGATTATCCCCTTGGAAACAAGGTATCTCCGGTGATCCAATTTTTGATCTTGTCGTTTGAATCCGATTGGCCGGAATCCGGATGTTGTATATGCCTATCTTAAATCTAAATTATCAGAAATTAGATTTAGGGTCCCTTATATTTACTAACTATAGAAATGAAAGCAGTCCCTTTTTTAATTTTTAAACAAAATGGATGTAATGTTTTAATTTTTTAACGAACTTGATTGACAACTTATTTTCATTGCTCAGTTAGGGGGAAAACGAGTCGGGATTGTTGGGCTTGGAAATATCGGCAGCTTGGTGGCTAAACGGCTTGAGCCATTCCGGTGCACCATCGGCTACACCTCGAGAACCAAAAAGCCACAAGTTCCCTATCAGTTCTACTCCACAACTCTTGATCTTGCCAACAACTCGGATGCCCTAATTGTCTGCTGCGCGTTGACTGAAAAAACACGCCACGTCATCAACCACGATGTCATGAAAGCCCTCGGAAAGAGGGGTATTATCGTCAACATCGGACGTGGGGCCCTCGTGGACGAAAAGGAACTTGTCAAGTGTTTGGTTGGAAACGAACTTGGAGGAGCCGGTCTAGATGTGTTTGAGAATGAACCTCAAGTGCCGAAAGAGTTGATGACGATGGACAATGTTGTTTTATCTCCACATAAAGCAATTCTAACACCAGAGTCGTTTGAAGCATTGAGAGAATTGATTAGAGAAAACTTGAAAGCATTCTTTTCGAATAAGCCCTTGTTGTGTGAGCTTAATCTTAGTGGTTAATGTTGATTTTCTCATAATCTTGTTTCTATTTTAAAGATAAGTAAGAATGAACTAGACTTGATATCCGATCCAATGGATGTATTTTGTGTTTGAATGCAATCAAATATCTGTATTGGTTTCGAGTGAATGTTTGTGTTAAAATGAAACATGGTTGAGTAAATTAACAAAAATTGAACATTAGACACATTCGTATCAAAACCTGAGTAGAACTAAAAGAAAAATCATTAATTGGGTATATATTATGTGTTCTTTTTCGTTGACATTTATTGTGTTGTCGTTATGGTCATTAGAAAGGAAATAAGACGTTGTCTAATACTATGTATAACTTAATAAAAGTGAAAGACAATTTAAATTGTACTTTGTACGAATCTATATTTTTTTGCTGATCAGTAAGTGAAAAAATTTTATGAAGTCAACTACTGATACTATTATACAACTTCAATGTGCAACGTAAGCCCTTTTGCATAATCTTTATATATATATATATATATATATATATATATATATATATATATATATATATATATATATATATATTTTTTTTTTTTGTCACCCGCCATATAAAACCTGCTCGCACGTTGTAACCAAATTTCAATTAGTACAAACCTTTATTGCCTAATGCCTACAAGTACACATGTTAATTGCATAGAGAAACCCAAAGCCATTCAAACACAAATACTTTAATATGCACATTTGACTTGCAAAAACACAACTCTTCGTGAGGGTCACAAACCCACTCTTATTTTTGGCAGTATTTCAGGTCCTATAAATGTCTCTATAACATTTTTGAGGTCAACATTAGGGCAAAAACAAATGGCTTCATGGGTATTTTGCATCTTCCTTACAGTCACCACATTTGTCGTGTTTGATTCGGTTTTAGTTTATGGAGCGGGTTACACTGTCCCTCGTGCACCAACTGTGTATCGCCCAAGTGCATGGACTCTCGCACATGCCACGTTTTATGGGGACGAATCCGCATCTTCAACCATGGGTACTACTTCTCTTAATTTGTACACTATTTCTTCAAATAAGTGGCTTTTTATAGAAAATATACAAAGTTACATAACTTTAGTTTCAACAAGATGCAATGTTTAACCTGATTAACCAGGCGAAACATGGTTGCATAGTCACTGTTAGGTTTGGTGTTGCTTATTAGGTTACTAAGGTTTGAAACCACTAAATTAATTTGATTGTTTGAATTGCACAAAATAACTTATGGTGGCTACTACGGCTTAGTTTAAGTTATAAAGACTTTTGAATAATTTGTTTTAATTTAACTTATTATCTTATTGCGGTATAATACCTTTAACAAGCACTTTGAGTGTTTGGATTGAACAAAAAAGTTTTTTAGATAACATTTTATCAATCTATTTCCTTTTGGCAGTTGGTACCACACAAGCCAATCAAAATAAAGATTTAACTAATGTGATACTTGGTTCCGATTGTAATGTGGCATAATTTGGTACCAAACGAAACTTGCTTGCTTGCATATTTCTTCTAAATTAAAGAACCATGCATTTTGTTGCATAAATATGCATTTAATTAATTAAGGTTCCTTTTGTACCTGTTGAAATCTCTTAATTAACGATTTTCAATTGATATCAGGGGGTGCTTGTGGATATGGGAACTTGGTCACAAACGGGTATGGTACAAATACAGCAGCAGTGAGCTCAACAGTATTCAGCAATGGATACGCGTGTGGTCAATGCTACCAAATAAAGTGTACCCGATCTCCATGGTGCTCAAAAGGCATCGCGACTGTAACAGCCACCAACCTCTGTCCACCCAACTGGTCTAAAAATTCAAATAGCGGCGGATGGTGCAACCCACCTCGAACCCATTTCGACATGGCTAAGCCCGCTTTCATGCAAATCGCCCAGTGGAAAGCCGGAATTGTCCCTGTCATGTATCGGAGGTATGTGTACTTCTTAATTTCACCAACAAGGTAACCCACTTTGAAGTGGGCCCCATCCCACATTTTACTAAGAACCACCCCAAAAAAATCTCTTCTTTGCTAAAACAACCCCTCTTAGCACCCTTTTTTTGCTAAAAACTCCCTCTTTGACACCATTTTTTTGTCAAAAAAAAACATAAACTTTCAAAAAGTTTATACATTTTCTAATTTTGTTCAGTTTTATACATAATGGACAAGTTCCCATTTATGATGTGTCATTTACGTTCTAAATTGCGTTTTTCTTGTAGGGTCCCGTGTGTGAGGAAAGGTGGTCTTAGGTTTTCGTTCCAGGGAAATGGTTATTGGCTGTTGGTTTATGTGATGAACGTGGGTGGTGCTGGTGACATTAAAAGTATGTGGGTCAAAGGAACTAAGACGGGTTGGTTAAGCATGAGCCATAACTGGGGAGCATCGTATCAAGCTTTTGCGACACTTCGTGGTCAAGCATTATCCTTTAGGCTAACTTCTTACACAACCAAACAGACAATAACAGCTTACAATGTTGCTCCGGCTAACTGGAACCTCGGCTTGACTTACCAAGCTAAAGTCAACTTCCATTGATTTATCAACATGATGTGTTGTTAATTTTTTTGAAATTTTTCTTTAGTGATCGATTTTCATGCGACACATTTTTTTTGACGTTTAAGTTGTCGTATAATTTGTGATATTGATTGTGGTACGTAAGTTTTTGTTACATGAATATCATTGTGTTATTACTTTTTTATGGTGTAGTTTTATACTTAATTGAATAAAACAAATCTTTTCTTACAAATATGAATCACAACAACCATTTTGTGATCACAAAAGTGTTGGATTTATGTCTAAGTCCATAACTATATTTGGTATGTACTTGACCCGACCAGACATGACATGATCCATTTGGGTTGCACTTCATTGGCACAATTTATATGGATAGTCTTTTGAGAATAGTATATTTATGATTAATATTAATATATTATAAGTTCTAATATATTAATATGAAATCATATTATTTAATTACTATTGATCAAAAATTAATTTAGAATTAATTAAGTGATCAAAAGTAACTAATTAAATATGGACTTTTATATATATAGAATGGGCCAAGTTCATTTAGGTTGGGCTAAGCTTTTATGGATACTCCATGGAGCTTTTAACTAATGGATCATATGTAAATGAAAGGTCATGGGTATTAGGGTTATATGGATGTAACCCTAATCCTCCATAATATATAAAGGGGTCATTGGCTCACAAAATTGACACAAGTGTGTGAAAATAAGAGTGGGCCGATTTTAGTGTGCATACATATTCTCTCAAGTTCTTCCAAGGTGTTTTGGTTATTTGTGATTCCATTTGAGGCTTCCACACTATTGGAGCTAAGCTCTTAAAGCTTGTAGACATCAAGCTACATCAAAAGGTATGTCATCTAACTAGAACTTTGTAGTATAGGTGCTTCATAATATGCTAGTTAGGATGAAACCTTGGCATAGTTAATATTTGCATGTATAATAGAGAAAACATAGATCCAAGGTTTATAGGGTTGCATGTACACCATAAGAGTGTTAGAATGTTCAAAACCCAACAGTGGTATCAGAGCCATGGGTTGTTTTCTGTTATATTGATGCAAATGTTTTATTTTCAAAGTTGAAAAAAAAAAGAAAAAAAACATGACGTTTGTCAAATTTTAAGATAATTACTTGTTTTTGTGAAAAACTAATTATTAGTAAAATTTGAATCATTTGCTATATGAGTTGAATTAGGTCAAATTTAGTAAAAGGTAAAATAATATGATTATTTTATTAGTTTTAAATGTTTGATCTATAGAGTTTTTGAAACCTCCATAAGCTATGGATATTAAAAGGTTTTAAAAAAAATGATTCAAAGTTTTTTTATGGAGTTACAAAACTTAGTCTTAATATTTTAAAGAATTTCATAACTTGTTCTTAAGTTATGGAACATGAAAAGTTTATCATAAAACAAACATTAAACTCCATAAGTTATGGAATCCAAAAGTTTTCAAGAGTTACAAAACTTGCTCTCAAGTTTTGGTATTTGGAAAAAGTTTTTATGAAAAAAAAAAGAATTGAATTCTAAAACTCTTGGGTTCATAACTTAAACAATTAATTAAATGGTTTTAATTTTGAATTTAATAATTGAAATTATGATATTTTTATTGAATAATTCAATTAACTCTTATGGACTTTATAATAGATAATTAACGTGTTTAATTAAAATAGAATTAATAATTTCATAATGACATGGTTTAAGTTTAATTAAATTAAGAGTATAGTTTAATTAATAGATTAAACCACTAAGTATTTTAATTGTCTAAAATACACCCTTATACTATTATAATATTAAAAGTTTAATATATTATATGTATAAGAGCAAGTCGTCTTACTATTAGTAGACCTCATTCACGAAGCCGGTCTATAAGGGAGGTATAAGGTTACTGCCTATAAAATGGCAGTTCAATGGGTGTCCACTCTCACCCACCGCTTCCTTGACCGGTGGAGGGTCGTTAGCCGAACAGGTAGGACAAGGACTAATAATTCTCCCTTCATTAAAAGTATTAATGATAAATATAAAGTAACTAAATGTTTTTTTATAATTCACAATCTTAGTTACTTTAGGAAAATGTGAATAAGGTGCTAATCCATGAAATTACACTTTGAACTTTGTTTAAGTCAGTTAGTGGAGTGTGTGTGGTTAACCGACACACTAACTTGTATTTAACAAGGTAGGCAAAGGGTAACTTGATATTTATCATAGTATCGATGGAGCGTGTGTGGTTAACCGACACATCGATTGAGGGGTAAATATTAAGGGTACCAAGTATATTTTCATGGTTATTCACACCTTGTTTTATGATCCTCGGCATCCCAGTCACAAAACCTGAAGGGCACACTCGAGATTGAAACATACCATTGAAAAGTTCAATGTATCTCAAAAGATCTAGGAGTTTCAAATCCAATTAAAACTTAATTATATTTTTGTTTTTCATGGTGGAAATTGGTAAATCGTCATTTAACTACCTTCAACTATTTTATAACTTGGATTACGGCATCCCTATTCCAGTTATAAATAGGTTGTTGGGTCCTAGCCTTAATATTTCATATTGGGTGTTATATTAAGGACTTTAAATCAACTAAACTTGAATATCTCCCAAAAGATGTCTAGTTCAAATGTCTATGATCTTCCTAAATCTCTTAGAACTTCACTTCCTCCACCTCATCCAATTATTCTCCCTAACCCACAAGTTCAAGGTCACTTAAGCCCTAATGGCAAGGCAAGGTCTAGGTATGATCACATCTTGGAGATAAAGTCACATATTGACAAGCCGGGAGAGTTAGATGTCAAAGTCTTGAGAAAGTTGGTGGTTTAATCACTTTCTAAGTCACATAGTGAGTTCCTTTGGGACTCCTATGAAACAGAATATGACAAGACCCTTAATGATCTTATCTATTTGCTTGGTACTGCTGAGTCAACAATGATTTGGAAGGCTAGTAAAGCAAATTTGATTAGAAGATCGACTTCCCAAAACTTTATGGACATTGACAATGGTGTCACTGGAAATCCAGAAAAAACATTCTCTTCCCAATGGAAAGGGATCGACCATAGTCAACTAAGTTGACCAAATGGTAAAGAGAAAAGCTAAGTCTGTGATAGTCCCATGTACCATTACCAAAGGGTCCATATGTTAAATTGCCAAAGGAAGGGGCATTGATTGCGAAGCTGCCAAATTTACCTAAGGATGTTAAAGTCAATAAGTTTGACTCTACTTCAGGTAAAGTTCATTGTCTAACTCTGTTAAGCTCCTATTTGGAGATTCTTATTACATAATGTGACTGAGTCACACGGTGATGTTATAAGAATCAAAGAAAAGAGAGAAAACTTAAAGAAAAGAGTATGCTGAATCTGATCGCAAAAATGGATTTCAATCGCTTGGTTGCAGATCGAATTCTTGAGCTACTTTTAGGAGTTATGATAAATTGCTAGGAAACATGTAATAACATAGTTTTCATTTCAAGTTGCATTGTAAGGAAAAGGTTTTCCGCATTTTTATAAATAAATAAAAGTTTTACTTTATATCTCCTTGCAATTGCATTTATGAAAACTTGATGTTTGTATGTTTCTAGCAATATTGGAAATATGAATTTAATTCTTTCGTTTGTGGTAGTGTCTAAATTTACCAAATAAGGAAAGATTCTCATCACCCAAGTTTCAATTGGACCGAAATTTGGAATCATACAAGTTGTATAGTATGATGTATGAGAAGTTTCATTTTGGAAAATTAAGACTAGTTCCTTGTTCACATGTATATGTGACTCAAGAGAAGGACTAAGGGATCAAGTACACATTCTTGTGCACTAGCCAAAGTTCACCACAAAAGATGGATAAGATTATTCGTCATGATTTACTAAGGTTTAGTAAATATGATTATACTTACAAGCTTAGGTATAATTCTGAGACATTGGAAAAGTTCCAAATATATGGCAGAGCGAATAAGAAGAATCAAATTAGGCAAATGGATAAAAGTTTCTCAAATCTGAAAAGATGGGAGAGTACTTTAGTATCATGTATATATGATCATCTTAATGATTAAGAGACCTTATCACAATTCATCCTCTAAGTGCATTTTGATAGCTAAGAAGAGGAGTCGTGAATTGTTGAAGTGGTTAAATTAAGAAGTTGAGTCATACTTTGTTCCAAAACAAGTCTTAGAGTCATACTCCAAGATTAAAACTTGAGTGACATATCTTAAAGAAGGTTTATAACACTCGTTAAATGTAAGAGTAAAAGTTTTCTACTATTGTACATTTGAAATTGGTAAGTTTTGATGTTTTGGATAAAACAAAGACCAACTAAGACCAATTGTGTGAAGTGTTAGTCTTGATTAGAATCCACACTATTTCCTTGAATATTTGGCAAGCAAGTCTTATAGGTCAAGAAGACAGTGGGAGTCTAACAGATCCTGATATAGTTTCAAGAACTAATCAAGAATAAAACCTATATTTCATCACTAGCACACAACTAGAGGTTTATAACCTATTGTGTTGACATTTTTGTGCCCATTCCAGTTAAGTTGGCTAGAACATTTGAGCTCTACATGTTCTTAATTGTTTGCATAACTACTTGGAAGCAATGGCAGGCCCTTATGCTGACAGGTGGAAAGAGGTTAAGATTGCACAAGTTCAACCCATATGAGTTAGGATTTGTCACCAACCTAGTCTTCTGATTATGGTTTTGACAAATTTACGTGGATAAGAACACATACACCATAAAATCTAAGGGTCATAAGGTTTATCTCCGATTCATGAAAATGATGGTGAGGAAACACTTCCACCAAGTAGATTTTAAGTAAGATAGCAATTGTAATCTTTGCATTCTCAAAGTCGTTAGTGGAGCGTGCATGGTTATCCGGCACACTAACATGGACTTATGAGAAATGACAAAAGTCTAAACAATTGAGACTATGATTACAACATCCATTTTCATACTTCTGAAATTGTTTAGACACACCTGTGAGTTATCTAAAATAAGGTGTATGATTTTGATAAAGTATTATCAAAGCAATCTAGTATCAGAAATCTGAAATTTGGTAAGAAAGTCAATAAAGTATTGACTTCTAGAAGTCAATCTGTTTTCTGGATACATGTCAAAGCTAGTGGGAGCATAAGTGTTATGCTAATAATCATCATGTTAGTGGGAGCATGATAATTATGATAAGTATTGTAAGTTAGCAATGTTAATTATAGAAAACAAAAGTTTCAATTCGTGAGGCTGCAGGGGTTGAAAAAGTTGTTTTGTTATAATTAAGGGAGAGGACATTATACTTCATGTCAATTCTAAAAAGCTTAGAGTGAGATTTTAATCATCTTTAGTCAAGAATATATATATATATATGAATTTCATGTTGGATTGGTTCAACTTAAGGAAATTCTATATATTGCATTCTCAAAATTTGATTATGATTACGACATCCCTCTTCATAGTCAAATTTTTTAGAACATGGCAAATAAAAATATTGTAGCAAAAGACTGGGCTAGGATCATGTCTTTATGTGAGACATCATGAATCGTGTCCCATTTGCTTTGGGTACAAGATCGATTACATGTGCTATAATATTTATCCTTTCTAAATTTTACAAATGCCTTGGGGCATAAAGGAGGGAAAAGGTTTAGAATTGGATATGACTAAAGTAATTAAGCAATTGTTGAGGACAATCTAAGGTTTTACCAAAGATTGGTTGCTCAAGGATAGTTGGAAGTATACTGTTAATATTGGAAGGACCATATTGACATAGTCTGAAAAGAGGCAACTCTTGTTCAGAAGTGGTAGTCAAAATGGGAATATGGAGTTATCTCCATAGGTGGAATTTATTTGTGTTAGAAAACTTAATGCAATATGAGACTTTGTTTCATGGAGTTGATCTCCATTAGAATACTCTGTAATGTCTGTTGACAAGTCGTTGTGACTTTGTGCATGATCATTAAAAGAGATTCAGTGCATATAAGTTTAAAATCTAAAAAAATTTCGATAAATGATAGGAATTTGGAATTCTTAAATTTTTTCGATAACGATTTGGGAGTGTGAAAAGAGAATCATTGAAATTATGTTCAATCGATCTAGTAAGGATCATAGACAAACGTAGAGTGCATACTTGGTGTATGGAAAAGCTATTGTTTAAGAAAAACATAGTGTATATGCTTGGAGCATGGGAAAACTAGTGCTTTTAATTCAAGTATAAAGTTGATAAAACCGAAACAATGAATAACGAGTAATCAGTATGGTGATAAATAAAAGTGTTTATTTATATTCATAGGGTTTGATACCATATTTGATTCATTTATTCTTGTGTTTCACTTTGCATGTTTTGACTTCCATAATAACTAGGTTACTCTTCCGGAATGACTAAGTTATTCAAACCATCCACAATCGGTCATATGTTGGAAGTAGATATGAATCAAGACTGTCATGAGTTGGCTTGTAGAGGTCCAAGTTGGTGGACAAAGTTGTGCTACAACACTCATAAGTGCTCATAAGTTTTGAGTATTGGATTCAACCCCCGCTCATTTGAATCACTTCATGGATTTTATCACGAGTGATCATGAGACGATAATATCTTATATTCTTCAAACCTAGAGATATGAGTTGTTACTATGAGTTGGTTGTACATTGATTGCACGAAACCGCATTCGGTAACTCGATGTTATAAAACGTGCCTTTGTGTATGATTCAACAAGTAGTAGAACAAGCCATATGAGTCGAAGTTTATCCATTCCTTTTACCTTCGGGATAAATGCGATATACGTGGGTCCCTCGATGATTTAATGATGACACATGTGAGTGCTTGGCCAAGCCAGGACTGATTTGATTTGTTCAATCAGTCAGTCGTCATAAATAGGAAATCAGGAAACAACAAATGGACAGAGAGAATGATTGATAATCCATGTCTCAGTCCATATGATATCTAGAATGGAGGAATATATGATCCCTTATCTAATGGACAAGTCATTGACAAAGGTCAGAGTTCGTTGACAAGTTCAGAGTTCGACAGCGGCTTTAAGAGCTGCGATTGCCAGTTAGGTTTTGAAGTCATACTCAACAATAGTTTTAGACTTATCCAAGTGGGAGACTGTTGGATTAATGTCTAAGTCCATAACTATATTTGGTATGTACTTGAACCGACCCGACATGGTCCATTTGGGTTGCACTTCACCAGCACAATTTATATGGATAGTCTTTTGAGAATAGTATATTTATGATTAATATTAATATATTATAAGTTCTAATATATTAATATGGAATCATATTATTTAATTAGTATTGATCAAGAATTAATTTAGAATTAATTAAGTGATCAAAAGTAACCAATTAAATATAAACTCTTATATATATGGAATGGGCCAAGTTTGTTTAGGTTGGGCTAAGCTTTTATGGATAGTCCATGGAGCTTTTAACCCATGGATCCTATGTAAATGAAAGGTCATGGGTATTAGGGTTTACATGGATGTAACCCTAATCCTCCATAATATATAAAGGGGTCCTTGGCTCACAAAATTGACACAAGTGTGTGAAAATAAGAGTGGGCCGATTTTAGTGTGCATACATATTCTCTCAAGTTCTTCCAAGGTGTTTTGGTGATTTGTGATTCCATTTGAGGCTTCCACACTATTGGGGCTAAGCTCTTAAAGATTGAAGACATCAAGCTACATCAAAAGGTATGTCATCTAACTAGAACTTTGTAGTATAGGTGCTTCATAATATGCTAGTTAGGATGAAACCTTGGTATAGTTAATATTTGCATGTATAATAGAGAAAACATAGATCCAAGGTTTATAAGGTTGCATGTACACCATAGGAGTGTTAGAATACTCAAAACTCAACAAAACGAACAATATTATGATTCTTTTTTCGAGAAAAAGTAAAAAGACAAAAAATGGTCATAATGCTCTCGAAGGGTAATCTCCTAAGTTTATACAAGTTGAGTTTTATGAATCGTAATTTACCAAAAGTTATAGATTGTGATGTTATCATCATAATCTTTCTTGCCCCGTCCAGATGTGCTAAACCAGACATCGTTAAAACCTCATGTGTGCGCTACATATGAGGGTATTTTTCGAACACCCGACATATTTTATAAAACAATTTACTATGGTTTTAAAATATTTTCTAGTATTGAACCACATCTATCAAAATCTTTTCAAACAGTTCTTAAAATGTTTATTTTTCATAAACTTTCAAACAATTGTATATCTACTCATTATATTTCTTTATGCAATTCAGACCTATGGATTTTGCTCCGTTTCACTATTCATTTTCAGTATATATTAGCATATTTTCCCTTTAATTTTCATATCTTTTACTTTTATAAACTTTAAAACAAGTTCATAGTTATACATCACATATTCCCTTTAAGTTCAATAACATTTAACACCTTGCATGGACTCTGTACATTACATGACCGCAAATACGTCTCATGTATGGGCTCGGTCACATTCTGTGACCACATAACGTTAACCACTTAAGGAGAGCAATGATCTTGTCATGCCCCCATCATTTGAGACCCCTAGGCAAGTCGACACTTACTTTAATTTTCCATTACCATGTAAACTTTAGTCTCCATGCGAACTCTTAGGCAAATAAGCATTTACCAATGCAATTCATTCAACAACGCACGATTACACATCATGCCATTCTTTGCATTTAAGCAATTTTCATAGTATAACTTATTTTCATTTCAAACATAGTTTATAAAACATATATCATACTTTTTTCTCAATCAAATTCGTTTTAAAATGAGTTGATAATATCGACTATCCATATTATACCGTTTAATTAATTTAACATATCATATAAAACACTTTTATCATTTGATTACAACTTTTCTTTTCAAAAAGTGTTCATATCATCAAATCATTTATATCATACTATCCAAGACACTTAACATATAATATAACATATTTTTCATCTTTTTGAAAATCATGTAATTCTAATCAATACTTATTCTTGTAAATAGTATCAAAATATATAATTCTTTATTTATTATGCCATGTATTCCTACTTAAAAAGCTCCATGAACTTACCTTATTAGTCAGTGAAAACTAACTACCACTTTGGCCTCTTGCCCCCACTTAGTGCTCTTGATCAAGTCTCTTGCAACGAACCTATCAAAATAAAATATCAACCTCTTAAGTGTTAGCGGATGTCTTGTTGTATTCTTCGCCCATTATATTGTATATTTGGCCCAAAGGGCTTGTATTGTATTTTGTATATAAGCGCTTTCTCAATGAATGATTGTTCACGGGAGAATAACCATTTGCATGGTATTAGAGCTTATCTAACCCTAACAGCCGATTCTCCACTCTGTCGATCCCTCACCAGTCTTCTTCCTCCTGCTTCTCTTCTTCCACTTGTTATTCTTATTAATCATGTCGGGAGATCAACCAATATCAAAACCTACTCATAAGGCGTATGGTATAACCAACACCAAAACATACGTACCTTTGATTCTAGATCTCCCAACCAGAAATTATGAGCCATGGAGCGCTCTTTTCAAAGCCCATTGTATAGCTTATGGCGTTTTGGATCACATCGACGACACGTATGACCCACCTAATCAACCCCCAACTAATAGTGAATGGTTAGAGCTTGACTCCATGGTAACACTGTGGCTCTTTGGTTCTATCTCCTAAAACCTCATCACATCTGCCCACTCCAAACAAGCCAACGCCAGACAAATATGGCTCAATATTCACTCCATTTTTCATGATGATGAAGAGGCCACTGCTATGTAATATGAGACAGAGCTCAGAAACATTCGAATGGGTGAACTTAATGTTCACACCTACTGTGATAAAGTGAAGAAACTTGCTGACCTGCTGGAAGGTATCAGTGAAAAAGTCAAACACGGGAACCTTATCTCGTATGACCTTAATGGGCTTTCCCCAAAATTTGAGAGTGTGCCCAACATCCTCCACCACCGCAAGCCTATTCCCTCGTTCTCGGAGATGCGTACCACCCTATCTGTTGAAGAAACACGTCTCGCCTCCTCCGCTGTTAGCCCTTCTTCCCACACCAGTCACTCCTTTTCTCTTTCTCTTCTTCACGTCGACTCTGGTTCGTCAAATCGAGGAAGAGGCTTGAACTCTAACCGTAGAAGAAATCAATCTCGCAGGGGAGGGAATCACGCCTCCAATTATCGTCGCCCACCTACCGGAAATCCAAATAGGTTTGGGAATTGTCAATATGGGTGGTTCTTTGTTTCGCCACCGACGATTTCTGCCCAACCATGGGGCTTCTCCTCTCATGGGTCACACACATCAAATGCAGTCCAGTGGACTTCCACTGGTCCAAATTCCTCATAGCCATCCCAAGGGTGGAACAGGCCCTATTTCGGCCAAAATGGGCTTCTTGCCAGCAAACCCACTTCGCCTTCTCCATCCAGCGGATTCTCTCCTTAGGCCCATCAGACTTCAAGCCAATCCCCTTCAGTCCAACAACCTCCTTGGACTTGACTTGGTGACATGGATCAAACTAGCTCTCTCCCGACCATGTTCAGTACGATGACTCTCTCGGACCCGACACAAGGCGGATGGGTTATGGACACCGGGGCCACCGACCATGTCAACAACAACCCAGGTATACTCGATTCTCTTTGTAATAATCATAATATGCCTCATTCTATTTACGCCGATAATGGATCTGCAATTCCTGTCATGACCTCGGGACATACGACTTTCCCTATCCAAAACCCATACCGCCCCTTACACTTGCACAATGTGCTCATAACACCCAACATCATTAAAAATCTCATCTCTGTCCGAAAATTTACTACACATAATAATTGCTCTATTGATTTTGATCCTTACGGTTTTACTGTTCTTGATTACCAGACACGCCGCCCTCTTATCCGCTGTGATAGCTCCGGACCGCTTTATCCTGTTACTGGATCCAGTAGTCACACTTTTGTTTCCACTTCCTCATCCGCTTGGCACTAACGAGTCGGTCACCCCGACAATCAAGTCTTGAAGCAATTAGCATCTAATAGCTCGATTTCTTGTTCTCTATCAAAAAATAATGTTATTTGTCAAGCTTGTCAACTTGGCAAACACACTAGATTACCTTTTTATTTATCAGATTCTACTATGTCTAAACCTTTTGAAATAATTCATTCTGATTTGTGGACATCTCTTATACCTAATAATGGTGGTTTACGTTATTATGCTTTATTTCTAGATCATTACACTCATTACCTTTGGGTGTACCCTCTCAAACACAAATCTCAAGTATTTGACAAATTTCTTCATCTCTTTAATATAATCAAAACCCAATTTGGAGGCACCATCAAACAGTTTCAATGTGAGAACTGGGGGGGGGGGGGGATACAATAATAAATCCTTCCATGATCATTTCGCCTCTCATGGCAATACCTTCCGTTTCTCATGTCCTCATACCTCTTAGCAAAATGGTCGGTCTAAACGTATGTTTCGTACCACAAATAACATGATGCGTACGCTATTGTTTCATTCCTATCTACCCTCCACTTTCTGGCCCGAATCCCTTCACATGGCTGCTCACTTACTCAACATCCTTCCATCCACCTCCATATCCAGTGACACTCCCCACTATCGGTTTTTCAATGCCATCCCACCTATGATCACCTTCGTGTATTTGGTTTTATTTGTTTTCCTCACCTAAACACTACACATAAACTCCAGCCACGCTCCACACCCTGTATCTTCCGTGGCTACCCCACCTACCATCGTGGTTTTCGATGTTACGACCTTTCCACTAAACAAATAATTCTTTCTCGTCATGTCACTTTTGAGGAGACAATATTCCCTTTTGGTTTAGTTACTCCTTCAAATCCCCCATCCTATGATTTCCTTAATGACTCTGAGTTATCTCCCAACCTTCACCAAATTTTATCTCCTACGACTACCCCCTCCCCCATTATCTCTCCTTCCACTCATAACTCCCCATCCCCTCCTTCACCACCTCCCACCCCACCTCCATCACCACTTACCCCTACCCCTCCACCACCACCACCACCTCCACCTTCAACTCATCATATGAATACAAGATCAAAAAGTGTCATCTCCATACCTATCACTCGCCTCAACCTCCACACTTCCTCCATTTCCTCTGTCCCGAGGTCTTACTTACAGGCTTTGAATGACCAAAACTGGCATAAAGCCATGAATGAGGAATACAATGCTCTTATTACAAATGGCACTTGGGTCCTTGTTCCGCGACCACCGGGGGCTAATGTGGTTCGATCTATGTGGCTTTTCAAACACAAATTTCATGTTTATGGCTCTCTATCACGTTATAAAGCGCGTCTGGTCGCCAACGGACGTAGTCAGCAACAAGGCATTGATTGTGATGAGACATTTAGCCCAGTTGTAAAACCAGCCACCATACAGACCGTTCTCAGTCTGGCTATCTCCAAACATTGGCCGATTCATCAGCTCGATGTGAAGAATGCCTTTCTTCACAACCATCTTCAGGAGACTGTTTTCATGCACCAACCTCCTGGTTTTCGAGACCCGCAACATCCAGATTATGTGTGCCACCTTCAGTGGTCCCTCTATGGTCTCAAACAGGCCCCTCGGGCCTGATATCAGCGCTTTGCTCAGCATGCTCTTCGCCTGGGGTTTCAGCACAGTCTCACTAACTCATCTCTCTTTATATATCGTCACGGATCTGACACTGCACACCTCTTACTTTATGTTGATGATATCATTTTGACAGCTTCATCTTCCATTTTTCTACAATTTATTATTGATCAACTCAGTAGTGAGTTCGCCATGACCGACCTTGGAGCTCTTAATTATTTTTTGGGGATCTCTGCTACTCACTCCTCTCATGGTCTCTTCCTTTTTCAGAGAAAGTATGCCTCTAAGATTCTAGAGCGAGTGAATATGAATCAGTGCAATCCAGCTGGTATGCCAGCTGAGACAAATCGTAAGCTAGATGACATAGGGTCCCCCATTCCAGATCCATCACTTTATCGCAGTCTTGCTGGTGTACTTTAGTATCTCACCTTCACTAGACCAGACATTGCCTATACTGTTCAACAGATCTGCTTATTCATGCATGATCCCCGCGAGCCTCATCTGCATGCTCTCAAGCGTATCTTACGCTACATTCATGGTACTTTGGATCATGGTCTGCAACTACATGTATCCCCTTCATCGGATCTACGTGCCTACTCTGATGCAGACTGGGGCGGGTGCCCAGTCTCTCATCGATCCACATCTGGCTACTGTGTTTTTCTTGGAGATAATCCGATCTCTTGGTCTTCTAAATGCCAAGGGGTTATTTCTCAGTCAAATGTTGAGGCTGAGTATCGCGGAGTCGCCAACGCCGTTGCTAAGACTTGATGAGTTCGCAATTTACTTCGTGAACTTTGATGTCCTCCCTCCAAAGCTACCATTGTCTATTGTGACAACATCAGCTCTGTGTACATGACACATAACCCAGTGCAGCACTAGCGTACGAAACACATAGAGATTGACATTCATTTTGTTCTTAGCCCATTATATTGTGTATTTGGCCCAAAGGGCTTGTATTGTATTTTGTATATAAGCGCTTTCTCAATGAATGATTGTTCACGGGAGAATAACCATTTGCATTAAGAACTTGTCTTAATTCATTAAGAGCTTAGTTATTATCTATTTCCACAAGGATCACTTACTTGATCATAATTAAGTTTTCATTTACAACTTTTATCAATAAAACTAATTATACTCCACGTATATCACTTCTATATGACTTAATTCATTAAGTCGTCAACACAATTTCAAGTTTTCATCACTTTCATAATTAGGATTTACAACCCTAATTGCTCAAATCAAAGATTCATCCATGGAATCACTAAATAAAACTTAGAATCCTACTCAAAACACTTACTACTATATAGTAACATAGATTCATAACATAAAAATCAGATTCTAGAAAATCCCATAATTCCACCATGGATGAACATAAAGCTTGATTAGATGAAGGAGATGATATATTGGTTCACTTTTATAAGTTGAATCTTGTATCTCCTTGATTTTGCTTCACCAAATCAACCTTAAAACTATAGAATCTCCTTAAGATCGCTCTAGAATTGATATGTTGTGAAAAAGAATTCAAATGACTGACTTAAGGTCTCATAAACACATTGGCTATCGCAAGTTACGTGTTGTGTTCATGTCTTGGATCTAGCGTGTCGGACATAATTTGCATCACGTCTGACCAAAGAACGTCTCACATCCTTCCTTTTTCATAGCAATGTACTTCGAACGCATTGTGTATGCTTTACCTTATGCGCCGTGTTGTAACATATTAGGACGCATTTCCCAAAAAAGTAACCCACAACACCATTTTGCGTAAAATATGTGTCTCTGTTTCATCTATTACACATCGTGCTTCTCTTCTACATGTCGCGTCAACCGACATGACACACCGTATCCCTTAACCCGTAGTTTTGGTCCTTAACTCAATTCTAATTACCCCGTTGTAATACTATCAAGCATACCAAACTGATCTAGATTCAATACCATAATTTAACCCAACATTTTCCAGTATTATGTACAAATAACAAGATAGTCATTAAACTAATTGTCCAAAATTTCCAATCTTTGATTACTTGGAGCAAAATATCATTTGACACAAACACTTCTTATACACACTAACAAGTTGTCAAATTTAGTTCCAATGATCATTTCAACATATGAGAAAGCATTAACCAACCAAACAGTTAACATTTCAAACTTTTTGTCATTTTGGACCATTTTACCCTTTTCCTCAAAATTCACATATACAACACATTACTATGTTTTTGTAAGGATGTTATAATTTTTTATCAATTTCCGTCTCTCTTGTACACATGTATGCTGCAATGGTCATATTAAATCAAGTAGTATTTATGTTTTTTTGTTTACTTTTAAATTCATTCCTTCCCTTCACATTAGTTAAAGCGACATTAATTAAACTAAACAATAGTAGAAATAGTTTCTTGATTTTCACATCATGGAAAAAGTAAAGCCAAATTGAAGCACCATCAATGGAACTCACCAAATATAGCCATAGATTCTTGATTCACACATCTTGGGAAAAGTAAACCTATTAGCGTCAGGTCCATTGGCATGACCCAGATGGCTCCGGCATGCCAACCTTGCATAGTGCTCTCCTGGCGCTCGCTTGCTAGACTTGTATGGCGCCTGCGCTTTGCGCTCGCCTTACGCCTCCATGCGGTCTTTTCCAAGCTCCTTGATAGCTGGGCCTAAATTGGGATAGCCCAAGGCATGACCTAACTCTCCCTTGACCTAAATTGTCTCCTGTAAATAGAACTGATGCATGTCCGGGTTCGCCTTCCATAGATTATAAGGATCATTGTTCCCTTTTTGATATAGACAACTTAGAGACAACAAACAAAATCGTAAGCTAATTGAACGAGATGTGATCCCTGGCCAACACTCTGATGGTAAATTCAGAAAATGATTTTTTTTACGATAATGACGATTTATTGAATAATGCGGGAACAAAAGTATTTGGGATATAATCAATTGAGAAATGATCAGATCAAATGTATGTACCTTGTAGAGTGTTCTTCGTTCTTTATTTATAGCCGATATTGAGGGTCCAAGCCCTCTTCCTACACCGAGCAAGTCTGCCATCATGATGCATTAATGGTCGTACCCCCAAAGGTACACTCATGTGTGCTTGTTAGTCATTTTACAGTTGTGGTTCGTTTGTTTAAGGACCCATCAGTCAAACATATTTATACATGCTGTTTTCTGTGAGTTCCTATATATTGTTATATTGTTGTGACGTATTCTCATACTTTATTCGTTATTTCATATGGTTCGACATATGATTGGTTCGGTATATGCATGGTCTGGTATATACCTAGTTCGATATATACTTTGTTCGGTACATTATTAATCTGATATATACCTGGTTCTATATATATGAGGTTCGGTACGTAAGGAAGATATTCAATTATTCATAGATCGAGCTAGGCTATATCCTATTAAGTCCCCCTAGTCTAGATTGTTATTTTCGTTTAGAGTAACAATGCAAATTTTTTTAACGTAACCGTTGGGGCCGGATAAGATCGAACACCTGTATTAAACATTGACGTAATGGTTCGACAGCCTGTAGGTTTCATCATTACCTACATTTAACGGCCATTTCGGCCGTTAGTGTGAGCGGTTTCCGTTTGATATCCTTATAACTAACTTCCTCTGCCTGGTTATTTTTATCACCTTCCACAACTTTCTTTTTCCCATTTTATTCTCGAGTCTTCAGCTTGATTCGGCATGGATAACAAAGAGGTGTTGAACATTCGTACCGTAAAGTCTAGGCTTTCTCATAAAAATCTTGTTGATATTGTAAAGAAGTATCACATCAATCCTTAGTTTCACCTTGTCTTCCTGAACTAATGAACGACATCGTTGACACTCTGAAAGGTTTTGTTGGGGTATATCAAGTATTCTTTAAGTCTGGGTTGTGTTTTCCAACATTTGATTTCCTGGAGGTAATCCTTGATTACTATCATCTTCACATCACTCAAATTACCCCAAATGCTTTTCAAAAAATCATTTGCTTTGCAATGTTATGCTTTGCACTTGAAATTGTGCCTTCCATCACTTTTTTCTATTATTTTTACATTCCTATATCAAATGGCGATTGGATATCCTTTTCTTTTCATCATGGTTTAGTAGAAATCTACGATGCCCTTCCTACTTCTATAAAGTATTGGAAGGAGGAATACATTTTGTTTCTTCTACTGCTTTTGTTGGGCCTATGACATATGGCGCTACTGTTGATAGAGTTGCAGATCCTTCTCTCGATCTTACTTCCGAAGAACGGAGTACTGTGAATCTTTTATCAGAGAATTATATGAAATGGACTTATGCCGATGAAGTAACACTTGGGATGGTGGGCATGAGTTCTTACTGTAATAAATTGGGAAGGAAACCTATGGAAACCTTCGCAGGTCATTAAGTCACTTTATTAGAATTGTCGTATCACAAATGTTTGGCAAGCTCTGCTTTGATTACCGAGGAAGTCACCATTCGTAATTATTTTTCTCAATTAGAATCTAATATGGATTCCACAATGAATATTGCTAGTTAGGATACGAATTTTCCCATTATTCCTTCCCCTTCTAAAAATGTTGTGAAAACGGAATCAGATAATATGAAGCTTCCTTCATCATCTATTAGAGCCGCTTTAAGATCGAAGAGGAAAGTGGATGGGGAGAAATTTGTTTCTCTTGAGGGAGTTTTAAACCATCTTGATAAGGTAATTGACTTATCCTCACCGAAGCACAAGAGGACCACTCGAGGGAGTGAATCAAAATCTCATGGGCTTCTGTCATATAGTGGTCATCCCTTTTCTGAGGATCCTTCATCTGCAACGACTACAACAACTGCTCTTTATGAGTGTCCAGTGGTTACCAATCCTAATATGAAGCATTACGAGGAGAATATTCCTTCTTTTGAGGTGTAGTTTTTGAGTTCTGATGCTTCTACGTTTCCGATCTCGGAAAGCCTGAAAGTTGTAGAATCTGTTATTGTGTCATCTAAGGATCAAACTTTGCCTGCTCCAATTGCTGTAGATATCTTTTAACATAGGTTTTTTGCACTGGCTCTAGTCTATTTCAAATGTCTAATGTGGAATCAACAGTCATCACTTTGAATCCTCTCTTGGTTGGTTCGGGTCTTCATTCAAGTTCGTACTTGATTTCTATGGAAACGTCTGACCCGATCCCTGGTTTTGGGAATGATGCTTTGCTGGAAGTTGCTGCCACAACTTCACCAAATACTTCGCATCAGATCGATATGTTTCCTTTAATCTTTTTTGATTTCATATGTATCTTGTTTTGTACTTATCTTGTTTTGTACTTATTTACAATTATACTTGTCATATTTGTTTTAGTATTGTCGTCTTCCCAAAAGGACCTAGCTATGCCTACTCTTGTATCCCTTGTTGTGTTGATTCCCTATTTCTATCATCCATTTACTAAGACTTCTTTACCGGAGAGTCCTAAAATTGCAACCCCATCCGACAAAGATATCCTTGATAGAGCTCGTACATGTTTAATGGAAGGGATGCATTTGCTTAATGAAGTTTCTACCCGTACCCGGACTCGTGCACAAATTCTTGCTCTAAACAACTAAAGTTTGAGGCTTATAGTCAAGATGAGATTTGTTCCTCTTATGTGTTGAGAGTTAGACATCTAAGACGCCTTAGCAAGAGTTGAACAACTAATGAGATTGATTGCGATCCGTACCTCATGTTCAGCATGATGTCTGTAGCAAAGGGATAACTGATAATCTTACCTTATACACTTTGGGAACTGGGTGTTGATAGAATGACACAAACAACCGTATGGTCTTAGGAGCAGTGAAATGTTGCTAGACGTTGACCACTGTCTATATCAATCTAATATGAGTCTTGCGCAAGTGGGAGATTGAAAGATCTAGTATGCTCAAGAGTCATATTAAAGTGATATTACTAAATAACATATGATACTAATGGGTCGCACTAACAACAACTTGATACAATTGATTATTTATTAGAAATTAATTTTAATAAATATTCAATAAAACTCTTATAATTAAATTGAAAATTATTTGTTTAATGGAAATAATAATTTTCAATAGCATGTAACATTATATTATTTCATATGGTATGAATTAATAAGTCATGCACAAATTTTTGGACTAGTTGAAAACCTTTTGTCTTTTACTCAAAAGACAAAGTTTATATTTTATAAACCTTGAGTTTATAAAATTTAAACTAAATTTCCTCTTCTTTATGCAATTTTCGAGATTTGCATAAAAAGAAGAAGTGTATGACTTGTTTAATCATGCTTTAAACGCATGGGAGACATGCTTATGACAATGGGGACAAGTTTGCTTAAAGTGCTAAGGATTAATGGTTAATACCTTCACTTTTTGCATATAAATATGAGGCTTGCACTTTGGCTAGAGATAATCCTTCTTCCTTTGTAACAATGGCCGAAAGTTCCTACTTTCCCTCTCATTCTCTCTTAATTAGTTAAGAACACTTGAAGTTACTTGCATCTTCAAGCCTTCTTTAAGTTCATATTGGTTATGAACTTAAAGCTTAAGGGTTTAAGAGTTCTGGACTAGCATCTACATCAAGTTGAGTCATTGTTGGTGTCTCAAAGGTTCCACATTCTTCATCAACTTCCAAGCCTCCCAAGAGGACCCAAAGAACTACAAAGGTTGCTATTTCTTCTTCCTCTTCTTTGGTTGATGTTGGGTATAAATTTTTTTATGTTATTTCAAAAATTAAAGTCTTCTGTTGCCATATTTTTAAAGTTTATGAAACTATTTTTGAGCTAAAACCCAATAATATTTGTCCAAATTATTGGTGGCCATGTATGAAGCGGGATGTAGCTTGGTACGTGGAGAGGTGCTTGACTTGCAGGAAAGTCAAGGCCGAGCATCAACGACCTCATGACAAGATGCAGCCGTTAGACATCCCTGTTTGGAAATGAGAGGAGATTACCATGGATTACATTACAAAGTTGTCTCGGACTGCGCGCTAAGTGGATTCGATTTGGGTTTTCGTGGGTCGATGGACAAAGAGCATGCATTTTATTCCGATTCAGGAGAGTATCTCTACGGAGAAGTTGGCCGAGATATACATCAGGGAGGTCGTTGCACGTTATGGGGTGTCAGTTTCTGTGGTTTCAGACAGGGACGTCCGATTTACTTCTAGATTTTGGAAGAGGTTCCATGATGAGTTGGGTACTCGTTTGCATTTTAGCATGACTTTCCACCCACAGACTGACGATCAGAGTGAGCGGACTATCCAGACCTTGGAAGATATGCTCCGGGAATGTGTTTTGGATTTTGGTGGGAGTTGGGATACGTATCTCCCTTTGGTAGAGTTTTTGTATAACAATAGTTACCACACCAACATTTATCGACCGCCTTTTGAGATGCTCTATGGGAGGAAATGCAGGACCCCGATATGGTGGGGTGAGATTGGTCAAAGAGTCATGGGGAGTACTGAGGTGGTACTTAAGACTACTGAGTTGATTCAACATGTTCGGAGTAGACTCTAGACAACTCAGAGTCGGCAGAACAGTTATGTCGACCAGCACCGATTAGATATAGAGTTCCAGGTTTGGGATATGGTTTCCTGTATATGTCATTCGATTTAGAAAGACGGGCAAATTAGGCCCCAGGTACATTGGTCCTTTTAGGTTTTGGCCCGGGTGGGCCGGGTTGCTTATCCCTTGGATATTCTTGAGGATCTTAGTCAGATCCATAGCACGTTCCACGTCTCTCAGTTGCGTAAATGTTTAACGGATGATTTTGCAGTAGTTCTATTAGAGGATATTTAGGTAGATGATCGCCTAAATTATATTGAGAGACCGGTGGCAATTCTTGACAGGAACACGAAAATCTCGAGGAACAAGGTTGTTGAGTTGGTGAAAGTTTAGTGGCAGCACCACAAGGGTTCAAAATGGACGTGAGAGTCGAAGGACGATATGAGGGAGCATTAGCCAGAGTTATTTGGGGCGGCTGACTTGGAGGACGAAATCTAATTCAAGTGGGGGATAATTGTAACATTCGTAATTTGGTATGTTTCCATTTTAGCCCCTTAATGAAAAATCTATATATTTTGGTCCTTAGCTAGTACGCGGGGCGTACTAGCTCTTTTCTGTACGCGAGATTCACCCATATATGCAGTGCATACGTAGAGTATGCATGGCGTACGTGGTGTAGGGGCAAACCCTAATTTTTAGGGTTTGCACCTTATTTAAGCAACTTATAACACCTTAGGATATTTTAGTGATCAGCCTCCATCACCCTATACCCTAAGAACAAAACCCTAAGTTCCTTTTGTGAGTTTTGAGCTTGAATGTGAGATTTGGTGGTGTTTTAGTGAAAAAAGAAGAAGAAGAACACTTGGAGGTTGCTTGGGAGTAGCTTGAGCTTGTAGATCCAGAGTCATCTTCATCTTAGCAAGTCATTGAGGTCAAAAGTTCCCATCCTTATGATTCCTTATGTTAGATCCAACCTAGGGTGTTATTTATGCATTTTTGGGTCTTTTAAACTAAAGTTGAGCTTATGATATACTCCAGAAGCCATGGATGTTAGATCTTAGCTCCATTGAGGCCCCTTATCCATAAAAAATGTAATCTTCATGAGAGTAGTTTCCAACTTTATGTGTTAAGTCACAATTTAGGATCAGATCTGGAAGTTTGGCTTATTAGATTGATCGATTAAGTGCTTAATATGTTAGGTTAGTAATCTGGGGAGTACACGGGGCGTACTGAGCTAGTACACTGCGCGTACTGGCCCCGAAAGGAGTACGCTAAGCATACAAGTTGAGTACGCACCTGCATACTCAACATATTGACTTTGGTTTGACTATCACGAGTTTGGGCTATATTTTGGGCTTTTAGGTTTTGGGCCTTGTTGGGCCATAAGACTTCTGACTTTGGGCTATGGATAGACTATTGACTTTCTTGGGATTAGGTCCATGATGATTTTTGGGCCTAATTTGGAAGTTGGTCCTTATATGGCCTTAGGATGCCATTTAGGAATTTGGGCCTTTTGAGAATATGGGTTAGGCCTTGGTTTTGGGCTAAGTAAGAAAAATGGTAAAATGGTCTTTTACCCTGGATATTGGACAAGTACCTTAGATTCTTGATTATGGGTCGAGATCCAATTATTAATTGGATATTATTTGATGATGTTAGCGTGGGGATTTTCTAGACCAGTAGTTCTAAATTTATTTAGAGATTCAACAGCTAGAGGTGATTTTCCTCACTATGTTTAGCGGATCGAAGGCACCAATGTTGGCTCATGGTTTATTATGGTTAGGATGCTAGTTGTCTGTGAGACTCTTGCATATGTTATGTGTTTATATGTATACCGGACAGGGCCCAATGTCGGGCGGGGCCTGATGACTATCATGTATGCTATTTATCTTTGTGATTATTGCATGTGTTTATATGATTATATGTATACCGGGCGGGGCTTGATGACTGATGAATCTGTTCTGTGCAGGGCTTAATGACGGGCGAGGCCTATTATATGTCTGATATGTATGGTATGTGGTATTTTGGGGAACTCATTAAGCTTTGTGATTATGTTTTTCAGTTAATGTTTCATGTACTTCTGGTTCCAAGGGGAAGAGCTCGAGATGACTGCATTGCACACACTGTATTGTTCCGTGTTTTCTATGACTCTAATGTACTTGGATATTATTTGACACACTCTGATTTTCACTATGGTTTTATGTAATTGATTGGGTTGATGGTTTATTTAATATAAAAATTGAAATTTTTGGTCTTAATTTTTGAGACTTTAGAAATAAAATTGTGAACCGTTACCACAGGGCAGGTACCTTACGTGCACTAACCAAAACTGAATCAAATGGGGCAAAAAACCGAACCAAACCAAACCTTGTGAAGACGGGTAACCACAGTTTGGTTTACGAGTACCTGCTAAATACATAGAATAACACCAATGGCAAGAAAGAGTTGGATGAAAGACGATCTCATCCTGATGTTTGTTCTTTTCGTATCAAAGAAAATCTTTGAAATAAAGATTCAATTGCCTATGCTACAATCAGACATCCTATTAATAAGAGTATGTATTGTAATATTTCTCTTTGTTGATTGGAATAGTTAACAACAATGTTTTAAAAACCGGTTAGAATCGGCCGGTCGAACCGGTTGGACCGGGAACCAGGGGAGGGAGCGGTTCAACTATCACCGATTTTACATTAATTTCTAAACTAGATTGAACCGGCCGGTTTTTAGAAAACCTGGTTGAACCGGTTAAACTGAATAAAAAAAACATGAAAAATAACCATTTATATAATAAACATTGGTGATTTTTTTCATATCTATTTAGTTTTTTCTCAAAATAAAAACATATGGTAAATGTTATAAAGTTTTTTGATGCTCCTTTACTTGACTGGAAATGACGGGTCGACAACTCGATGTGTTTTTATTCATCCAAAACTATATTTAGTTTCGGTATTATACTTTATTTTCTTTTTGACGTATATGGATTGATGTAAAACACAAAAACTTATGGTTATATGTTATTTTAATGTATTTGGATTTATCTACAACTTATTTTTATATGTATTTTTAATGTTTGAACTTGTAAACATTAAATTCATGATTTATATATGTATGTATGTGTAGAAAAATAGGAAAAAACATGAAAAATATAGAAACCGGTTCACTTGGCGGTCGAACCGGTTGAACTGGGAACCGGTCACCATACTGGTTCAACTATAAAACCGATTTTTAAAAAATTGGTTAACAGAGGCATAGAGTAAGTAGGGATGTCAAAAGTCCCGTGAGACCCCGTTTCCATAGGGGCCCCGTCTCGTTTGCGAGTATTTATTAAAAAAACGGGGACGAGGACAAGGGCGGGGGCAAGGTTAACCCCCGTTTTAATTTCGGGGGCGGGGCGGGGGTGGACAATCTCGTCCCGAAACTCCTATGGGGATCCCGTTAATAAATTATACATATGTTTATATATATATATATATATATATATATATATATATATATATATATATATATATAAAATAAATAATAACATGATTTTGAGCCTCAAAAATTTAATAAAAAACATGGTTTTAAGTTGTTAGTATAATGTTTTTAAGATTTCATAACTTTTTTATTTTTAACATGTAAAATTCTGTTATTAATAGTTATTTTTTTTTATCTAAAAAACAGTTTCTTTTAGCCTAAATAACAACTTTTTTTAGCCCAAAAAAAGACAGTTCAAAATCAATCGGGGGCGGAGAAAGAGGTAGGAAGGCTGGACATTTCGGGGGCGGAACGGGGAAATTTCGGGAGCGGGGGTCCATCCCGGTTACCCCTGTGAACATCTCTAAGAGTAACAATGGGCCAACTATAAGTGCAATAATTCTAAGCAATGCATAAATTCCTATGAATTCCATTTCATTACAACAAAGTCTTTTTGATCCGAACTGACATAGTGACAGATCTTTTTCAATTTGAAAAAGCCATATATATATATATATATATATATATATATATATATATATATATATATATATATATATATATATATATATATAACAGTAAAATAATATTTGACAGTGCGGTTTGGTTATCCGCAGTTATCTAAATATCAAAACCAAAATCGACCCATCGGTACCCGGTTTTTTCGATTTCGGTTATTTTTGATTCCGGATTGACCGGATGGGCTCGGTTTAACGTTTTTTTTGCATACCCATACCCATAAGCTGGTTCTCTTATAATGTCATGAAAATAGTTTAAAAACTAAAATGATTGGTACGATATTTGTGTCATTTACACCTAAAGAAATGAATTACACCTATATGCATTTACATATATTATTATATTGCATGCAAAAAGAAGGCTTTAGGTGACTGTCATCATCCTCACACACTTCAAAAGCAACCTTCTTTTTGACATATACAATTATCACTCACTACCCTCACCAAAGCCGCTCTATAATTCTATCTTCAACTTACAAACACCATCACATAAACTCCTTTCGATCATCCAATACTGTTTGCTCCTTTTTGGAAACATAAAAGTTTCCCCATACAAACTTTAAAGAAACCAAGAGCAAATTTCAACATTTGCTTTCTTGATCCACTCTCTTTTGGTTTCGATGCTCACCTCCACAAACAAACTCTTTTTAATTTGAAAGAAACCAATAACATATTTCAAGATTCGCTTTCTTGATCCACCCCCTTTTTGGGTTCAATATCAATATCTCGAAACAAAAAACAGGAAACCACACAAAAGCTAAGATTTTTCACATCAGATCTAAAAAGGTGAAACGTTTTTGCTGTCGTGCACCGAACGATCGCCTGTAACTCCTCGGGAAACACTAAAAGATTGATGGGCTCTAATCATCTTTCTCTCATTTGGGTGTTCCTCATTCTCTTATCATTACCATCAAGATTAGTACTCATTGAAGGTCAAGGGATCAAATCCACAAGACTCCTTGATCTCGTGATTCGAGATTACACATTCAAGTCATACAGCAAGTACTTCAAAACAGGCACACCATACAATATCAACTTGCCATCAAATCTCACCGGCATTATGGTTTATACTTCAAGATATCGCTGTGGAAGCCTCAAGAGGTATGGTGCAAACATCAAAGAATTTCACTTGAAAGTTGGTGTGGATGTTCATCCTTGTATAGAAAGAATCCTTATAGTAACACAAAACCTAGGAAACAATTGGTCAAACATTTACTATGACAACTATGATCAGTTACTAGGTTATCAACTAGTGTCACCTGTATTAGGTTTACTAGCTTACAACTCCGGTGACGATTCAGACTTGAACACCCAATTTGAGGTTAAAATTCAGTCCCCGGATAAGTCCGGAATTCAAATTGATTTCACTAATTATACATCGTATGGGAACTCGACTTTAGATGGGAGGATAAAGATGTGTGCAACATTTGGAGGTGATGGGAAGGTGACACTAGAAAAAGAGGTTGCACCCAACATTTGTGGTGCCACAACCCATGGGCATTTCGGGTTGGTGGTGCAGTCACCATTGTTGCCGGTGAGGAAGAAGATGCGGCGGTGGACGGTTGCGTTTGGATGCTCAGTTGGGGCTGCAATCGCGGTTTTTCTGGTGGGGTTGCTTTTGATTGCGATGTTTATGAAGGTAAAGAAGAAGGCAAGATTGGAGGAGATGGAGAGAAGAGCTTATGAAGAAGAAGCACTTCAAGTGTCGATGGTGGGACATGTGATTAGGGTTCATACTGCTTCTTCCACAAGAACTGCTCCAAGAATTGAGCAAACTCTTAGACCTCCCCGGTGAGTTTGATTCATCAATTGTTTATACTACATTCTGTATCCATAATTCAATAGAGAAAGATATCAACTAATTAACTTGATGGTTTCTGAAACTTTTGAACAATATTCTACCATCAAATGTTCGTCCAGCTAGCAAAATTCGAGTGATTCGTGCACCCCAGGCTCCTAGCTAGATGATGAAATAGTAAAAATGCCATGCTGACCTCTGTCCCTGATAAAATTCAGCCTATTAGATTGCTTGAAGGTTAAATTTGAATTATGCTAATTGTCAAGTTATTTGAAAAAAAAAACAGTTTTATCTGGTGTACGTTATGAGGAACAAATAACTTTAAACACTTTAACGTATCTATTATCTATCGAGTATTGAATCGTTTATAACCATTAGAAAGTATTATTAAAAAAATATAGGTTAGAATGTTTTCTAAAATTATAACCCCCATGTGTTTCGTGTACCTAGTACCTACCTATGTGTGAGTAGATGAGTGTTTGTATACAATTTATATGAATAAGGTTAGATATAGTAACACCATATTTAATAGTTGACGTTAGCTGATGTATCAATCAAATAATATGTTTTCTTATTGAGAAAATGGATCTTATCTGGAGAGTAGTTGCGGATGTGAAATTTTATAGGCAAAGGAATGGAAGTTAGGGGACATAATGATTCTATGTCTTTGACGACACTCTAAAGACAATAAAAGCAAAGTGTTTTCCTTTCCTTTTACTTTTTCATATACAATAAATGGAAGCATGAAGCTTTTGCAGTCTTCTTGCATCATTATATATGATATAAAATAATATATTTTTATATATATTTTTTTATTTATTTATCTTTTTATTTATATAAAATAATAATATTTGGAATTCATTAATTCTTTTTATTTATTTATTTATTTATTTCTTATTTCTCTTTCTATTTTTTAGATCAAGTCGACAAATATAAAAAAAATGATAGAAAAATATTAAAGGATTTCACATATCATCATTTTATAAATAAGAAAATAAATAAAAACAAATATAAAAAACAATTTTAATTTTTCTTTTCGTATATGTCAAAGTAAACTTGGACGAATGACATTTATAATGAATGAGTACTGTTTCAAAAGTATCATATTAGCTTTCATGATTTATTAGCATAATATATATATTTTTTATAATTATTCTCTACCAACAAATCATATATTGATTATTCAAGGATAAATTATATTATTTATAAAATATTCAATAATATAATAACATCTTCAAAATTATTTGAAATTAAATAATACATAAGTCTTAAAATATATATTAATCAAATAATCATTGATATTAAATTTATATTAATTTAATAACATAGCTTAAAAGCTTTAATATTTAACTAATAAAAACTCTTAAAATATATATTAATCTAATATAATGAATTATATTTATATATTTCATCAATTACATATATCCTAGATCAAAACGTATGGTGTTTATATTTCTATTATTATGTACATTTATGTTTTAATATATGGTAAACTTGTATTATTATATTCCTATTAATTTGGCCTATAAATATAAAAGTTAGCAAAAATTATTAATACAATATAAGCACGATGATTTTTCATATATGAATATGTTTATATAAAAATTTGTCATTATAATAATTTCTATTTTTTTTTTTTTTTTATATATTGTGTAACCCAAAGCGCATTCTTTTAAGAATGTATTCGGCCCGTGGATCTGGTTCCAAACCTCCCGAGCAGCTTATATTAGTTGTCCTTCAAACTGTTCCTCACGCTTAAAGCCAGCAACTTTGCTCAACATCTTCTAACGATTGCTATAGCCATTGAGGCTACAAAAATCCATTAAAAAAGGAAGGGATCTTTCTCATTCTTTTGGAGTGAAAACATTAATGGAAATGAATCATTTCATATAAATAAAGAATTAAATAAACAAGAATATATATATATATATATATATATATATATATATATATATATATATATATATATATATATATATATATATATATATATATATAAAAGGTACATTTCAGACTCACATTCCAACAACTGGATCAATATTTTGGATCTCGAACTGAAATTCGAAGTTCAAAAAAAAAGAACTATGGAATTATAAAAATAAGTTCGAAATCCGATGAACAATTCTGTAATTTTAAGAAATTTTTTTTTACTAAAAATCGAACAAAAAGTTAAAAATAGTAAATGAGAAATATATATACGATAATACGGCTTTAAATCAAACATTTGAATGAGAAACTGTGATATAAAACACTTCGAAATGAAAATTTCATATATAAATAAAGATTTCTTTGAAAAAAAAATGAAAAAAATACTCAAGAATTTGAAGAACAAACCGAAATAGAACGTTCGAAAGAAAGTGATATTATTCAAGAAAAAAAGTTATTTTATTTGAAAAAAAATACTCATTAATAAATGTTAGTTTATATTAATGACATGTGATGACCCACATCAAGACTTGCAAACATTTATAGATTTAAAAGAGATTATCGGGATTGGTAGGCAAAAACATTTTGCAATTTAATTGCTAGAGTTGATGTAGATGCTCTTATAACATAAAATTGATCTTATAACATAGCATTGATCTTACAGATGAGTTGAGTATTTGGTGAATATGATTTGGGTTAGACCGATTATAGGGTAAAATTTAAGTTAAATCATAAAGTTTGGGTTTTATAGGTTTAAAAATTATATAATTTTGGTTTCTTGGGTTAGGTTTATAGGTTTGAAGCGTGAGTTTTTACTTATGGTTTTTCAATTATTTTTTTTGGGTTCAACCCCTTGAACGTATATTTTGCTATAAACTAAAGAGAAAATGACTTACCAAGATAATCATTTTTATTGATTTGTTCATGTTTAGACAATTTTTTTTCGTACACATTTGATCATTTAACTTTTTATATATATTCACATATTATCATTGTCGCCGGCTATACTAGGTAACAATGGTAATATGTAAACAAATTTAACAAGTTAAATGGTTAAATATATAAAAAAGAAAATTAGCTAAATGTTAGCACAACGAAAGTTAATTACCATGATAAATCATTTTCTCCACTTTTAATAACGATTTTATTTTTCATATTTACTTGTATTATTTTTTCAAACATTATTTTTAAAGTATCTATAATGTCATAAATATTAATTAAATACTGATTTCTAAACTTTACTTTTTAATTAATAAATATGTTTTTATTTTGTGAAATATTATATATATATATATATATATATATATATATATATATATATATATATATTCTTTCTTTTATTTTTAAACATATATAATATGTTTAAAGTAAATAGTATGTAGCAATAAAACTAAATATTTAACAATAACTATGGAGTGTCTTCTAAAAAAAACTAAAAATAAAATATTACGTATAAAATAAAAAACAAATAAAATCTATATAATGTAAATATATTAAAATTATTACAACTTTTTAAATATTTTTTAATTAGAAGTTTATAAGTTTTTAATTATTTTAATACAATGGTTTAAAGTAATATTTACCGATAGTATTTTGAAATGTTATAAAAAAAGTATTAAATTGTCATACAAAATCTATGAAACATTTTAGAAAATGTTGTAAAAGAGAAATTTAGAAATAATTATATGAAATTTATAGAAAAAATTGTATGAAAAAAAAAATCAAAAACTTAAAAGTAAACTTTAAAACATTTATAAAATATTAGGTTTAAAAGCACTTGTATTAAAATTATATGAAAGTATAAACAAAGTTAAAAAGAAAAATATAAACAAAGTTTAAACCATTGTATTGGAAAAATCTATAGAAAAAAATATCATAAAAATATTGTAAGAAATTATAGAAAGTCTTAAAAATTTTGTAAAAAAATGTTAATATTTACGCAACATTTTTATACACATTTGACCATTTAACTAATTAAATGTATTTACATATTAACATTGTCACCTGCTATAGCAGGTGACAATGGTAGTATGTAAACACATTTAGCAAATTAAATGGTCAAATAGGTAAAAAAAAAATTGCTTAAATATGAACACGACTTAAAGATAACTACCGTGTCAAATCATTTTCCCTAAACCGAATTAGATCTAATATAATGAGTATTAGTAATTAAATGTTTTACCAAAACAATTAAACAACACGTTTTTACCTATAGAAAATGATAATGTGTATTACATATTAAAACCCGTTATTAAAGACTTGAATATTAAACCTGTTTATTTATTTCTTAAAGATTGAAATCGAGGATTAAAGAAGTGATGTGAAAACGAATGAAACAAATAAGTGAATGAATTAATAAAATTAAGGTGTTGTTTGTTTTTTTCTAACGCAAAATGTCTTCAGTCTGCGGACCACATTTGTAGACCTCTGCAGCAGAAAAGGTGAACCAAACATCTGCAGTCTGAAAAAAAAGACTGTTTGTTTTTTTAACATCTGCGTGCTACTAAAATAAGCTAAAATCTAAATAAACTGGTTGTTCTAACTACAAAGTGATTTTTTACTATTTTTATGACTTTATTATAAATAATTAACAAATCTAGATCAACATTTATGTATTATTGTATAAAAAGTGAAAATAAAAATGATAAAAATTAACGTATATATTTGAGAAAAACCAACAATTTTGGTCGCAAAGTTATACATAAATATTGTAAGTGTGAATCAAAGAATTTGATACATAAATCGATGAAAATAAACTTTGATTTTTTCAATTAAATCAATTAAAATTGTACAATAAATATTTTTCTAAAAAATTGACGATACTGTATTACATAATGTTTTATAAAAATTGGCACAAAAATATAAAAATATATTATGATTTTTTTCATATTTATACAAACAACTTCAATGACTATTATTGTAATAAATTTTTATTTATAAATTTTTCAAAAATATCATGTTTTTGTCGTCGGACTTTTTGTTAAGTATTGTAACTTTTTTTATCAAATTTTTTATGACTAATAAAGTTGGAATAAATATAAGTTCAAAAAAACTAAAAAATAAATAAAGATATATGTGTTATTTTAGGCTAGAAGATGTTTGAAGATGTTAGAAGACTCTGGTCCACATCTACGACAAGAAGAGGGCACGCATACACTTTTATGTCTGCAGTCTTAAAAAAAAAAACAGTCTGCGAAGACAAATGTCTACACGTGGTCTGCGCTGTGCAGACAGAAGAGATTAAGAAGATCTGCGGACAAAAAACAAACATCACTTAAATAACTTAGTTGAATACTAACAAGTGAACATATGATTTTTTTAATTCCGCACACATCGTCGAGGATAAATAGAAAACAATATGTTGTATGTGTTATGGTTTGAATCTTGGAGGTTTCTTATGGAATTCTACACCTCAACTAGACTTTTATCTGGTAGAGAAATAGTATTTTGAATGTGTAAAAAAATGAATTTAGATGGATTTAAATGAGAGTGGGTGTTTAGTTTATTAAACTCTAAATGAAATTAAAATCCATTATTTGTTACAATTTTATTTTCATTTACAAAAGATTTGAAATTTATTTATATCAAATGTGAAAATTGTTCATTTATCTTTTGGGAATTTGAAATTTCCGATACATTCTAATTTTATCCATTCATTTGAAGTTTAAGTATTTTGACATTTGATCTTTATTGATAATTTATAAAAAAATATATATATGAAAGAGAGATAAATAGGTTATATGTTGTCGTATGTTATCCATAACCACATATCGTCAACATCACCATTCAACATTACCTAATCTCAGCCGAAAACAACATCCCTGTTATCATCTACATCCCTTATTTTGATCGAGGCTCGCCATCACCACCATCTACACGACCCTACCTTTCTTTCATCATATCATCTTCTTCATCCCATCACATGCCATCATACACTCTCTTCATCCCAACCACCATACAATCACTTTCATCTAACCACCATCAACCCTTTAGGCCAAACGGTATGCCAACGATGAATGCAACCGTGGTATACGTGGCCATGAAATCTCCTCGTACATACTATCCTGACCATTCGTGGTCGGGGCATCCTCGTGGTGAAATGTGGTGGCTACGACAGAGTGCAACGACCAATAGGACTTTTCCCATTCTAACGGCTATTTTTTTTTTAATTTTCACCTAACAAAAAATCAATAAATCAACATAATACCCTTCTATAAATATCACAATACACCTTCTTCTATTTCACACAACTCTTCTCTCAAAATCACACATTCTTCTGTTTCATTCAAAACAAATGGCTCCAAAAAGAATGAATTTGTTGGAAAAGGAAGAGGAGAATTTAGCACTAGCTTGGGTGTTGGTGTCGGAAGAGCTAGATACTCAAATGCGTAATGATTTTTGGGTAAATGATAGAAATGTTTTCAATGAGTTAATGGGCTCTCAAAGTCTTAATCCTGATGAAATATTTTTGAAGTTTCTCGATATGAGGATAAAATGCATCGAAATCGACAGAATTTATAACTTTGTTATAACTTTTATATATATATATATATATATATATATATATATATATATATATATATATATATATATATATATATATATATATATATATATATATATATATATATATGGACTTAAATGAATATAAGGTCAAAATGTAGGTATTTTATAAGAGATTTCCCTTAATTTAAAATATTTACATTTGCACCAACTATCATCTTTTTATGACAAAAAAATGCTCTTGTTTTATATATATATTTGCAAAACTTGATTTGTTGTTGTCTCTTCTTATTTACAACCCATTTTTGACCAAAAATGCATATAACCACAATTAACTAATTTCTTCCCTATATAAGAACATTGTGAATCTTCCAAAAAAGGGGTTACATTCTATATACTCGAAATCTGTTCACCAAATTCTTTCTATCTCTCAAAACACAAAATAGCAAGGTGTTGGTGATTTTGCTGTTATCAACATATTTTATTGTAATTATTATTAATAATGAGATATGATGAGCTTCATTTACGAACCAAGCTTGGAGGTGCGGGGTGCAAACTCATTGTTATAATTGTGAACTTGGGAATACAAGGGTCGGGGTGGGGGGGGGGGGGGGGCTGGGTGTAGGGTTCCAAGGGGCTGCAGCCCCTTGGCGGGGGTCCAAAGGCAGCACCCCTAGTGGGTAGTCCTGACAATTTTTGATACGACCCGCGAAACGACATGAAATAAACGGGTTTAGGTTGAGTTTTTCAACCCGCTAACCCATAAACCTGTTTATTAAACAGGTAGTATATGGGTTTGTCAAAAAAATATACGGGTTGACCCGCCAATTGGTTTAGAATTTAAATTAAAAAAATTATATATTTTTTAAATTTTATAAGTATTATACATTATACAGTTTATACTTTATACTATGATAGGATACCTGATACTGTTAATCATTTTACTCGTGGGTAACCATTTGTTGATTTTCATTGCAACACGTTTGACGTTTGCCCTAAATAATGTCAGTATCTCACCAACAAAATCGAATAATCCCTCTCTCAGTCTCCCTTCTATGACGAACGATAGAATGAACTTACAAAGAACGACGATATGAATGATTGAATCATTATCGAACAACGTCGAAGCATGCAATTGAATTTATCTATGTTTGTATTAATGTTTTAGTTTGAACATGTTTCCATGAATATTTTTAATTTTCATTTGGATGTTTAAGACTTAAGTTTCTAAAATTTGAATATGTTCGCATCAAGAATTTATTCATGTTTTATTATCAATTTTATTTTTAAAATCTAACCCACAAACCCAAATCCGACCCACGAACACGCCAACCTATGAACCTGTAAAAAAATAAGTATGTTGATGGGTCATATGTGGGTTTATGTTCCAAACCAGCTAACATGTGACCCGCCAACCCGTGAACTGTACAGTTAAATGGGTCGTGTTCGAGTTGGTATATTTTGACTCTCGAACCCGAACACGACACGATTATCAGGCCTACTAATGCGGTCCAAGGGGCAGATGTGACATCCCCAATCTCACGGCCAGAAAAGACCGACTTGTTTATGCTTTGTTTCATAAATCAGAGTAATCGTTTACAGAAAACGGTTGCGGAATTTGTTCCCAAAATAAATATGATAACCATTTATCAAAACATTTCTCAAAGAGAATGTATTTTCATTCAATAATAAACCTGGGGATGTCATGTTCCGCTACAGACCAAAAGCATAAACAATATAAAATTGACCTTACAACAGTTATTTATAACTACTGATCTATAATCCAAAATCTCTCGTCAAGTCCACCAACTTATACCCTTGTGCCATTACCTATAATGCAAAGAAAACTGAGTGCGTCAGGCTTGGGAGTCTGGTGAGCATATAGGGTTTTCAACCCATAATAATATAATTATTATATTCAATCATCAAACAATCAACCCAATTACCCATCCCCATTATCTTCGTTTATTCTTAAGTACCTTCCCTAAGGAATTATCCTAAGGGTCATCTCCTACATCGTATTTACCTCTCATCTTCTTACATCGCATTTCCTTTATATATATATATATATATATATATATATATATATATATATATATATATATATATATATATATATATATATATATTCATTCCTAAAGCATGAATACGCAATCACAACATCGCCTGGACTCGTAACTCATAGTAAGGGTTAGGCTATCATCGCACGAATACGTAGTCACAACATCGCCTGGACTCGTAATTCATTGTATGGGTTAGAGTATCATCGCATGAATACGTAGTTACAACATCGCCTGAACTCGTAATTCATCACCTACAGGTAATGATCCTACTGGTGTTTCCACGGGGTCATCTAGAATAGTCCGTGGTCGCCATCCATACTCTGGTAGATGACTACATCGCCAAATTCCCACATCGCCGGTCAAGGTTATGGTATCTCCTCTCATCTCACATCACCTATTTATCATCACCTATCTATCATCACCTTTCTATCATCACCTATCTCTCATCACCTAATTATCATCACCTATTTCTCATCACCTAATTATCATCACACGTCATCTAATTCATCTACCCATGTTCTACCCAACATATTTGTAGATATAAAATACATATACAGAGTAACTTCTTTAACACCTATATAAAACATCCATTCCACACTCATCTTAAATAAACAACAATATATAAACACATAGCACGTATTTCATAGCAAATACTTAATATATATATATATATATATATATATATATATATATATATATATATATATATATATATATATATATATATATATATATATATATATATATATATATATATGTTAGAAGAAAGTGATCACATACTCACCCAAAACATATACTTAATACATTCACACAATACTTGTATTAAAATCGTGTTATGAAAGGGACTATACACTCACTTGATCAGAAGATGATCGGGCAACACTACGGCTCTTCAAGTAGATATTCTTCGGTAGATCTGGAAGATCTTCACAAAAAAACCGGGCTCCTCGCCGGCAGAGCTTCGGCTCGGGAATTTCACTTCTCGGGATCTTTGGGCTTCGGGACTCGCTTTGGGTCTCGGGATGATACCGGGGCTTCAGGGGTACTTCTTTGCACGTAAATCGAGGCAATATAGGTGAGCGATGAGAGAATGAGCAACCAAACTCGGCTGGCCCTTCAAATCTATTTATAGGGCAAAATCTGCCCTTGCCACGTCGTAGCACCTTTTTCCACGTCGTGGGTTTGGTCGTCACTACATGCGTCATCGCAAGTTGCATCTGGGGGACTCTCGGAGGTGTCAGAAGACTGGCCACGTCGTGGCACTGCTTGCCACGTCGTGGTATCTGACAGTTTTGGGGTTTCCCGCCCCGAACTTCAGAAATTCATAACTTTCGCATACGAACTCCGTTTTCGACGTTCTTTATATCGAAGCGAATGTGAGATTATGCTCTACAACTCTCGTTTAGACTCCTTTGGCTAATTTTTACTTTATTTTTAATATATTATAATTATATTACTTATATATTATTTTAGTAGGCCAGGACAGGAAAACTCCGTTATAAACTCATAACTCCTTCGTCTGACATCCGTTTTCGTCCGTCTTTCCGTCGTTGCACTATTATCGATGAGATATTCAATTCTCATTTAGATTGTTTTGGATAGATATCGCTCTAACGTAAATTCACTATTTACGTTGCGCTGTGTCGTGCCGGTTCTGTCGCGAAACTTCGACAGGTCATAACTTCTTCGTTATAACTCGGATTTCGGCGTTCTTTATATGTACGGAATCCTTGTAACATATACAATAACTTAGTTAAGATTAATCATTCTAAATAATCTTCCCCAAAAAAATTCATTTTTGATGCTTATCGTCTCTAAATTGACTAGCCCGGATCTACGGGCGTTACAATTATCTCCCCTTAGGATGATTACGTCCCGGAATCATCAACGAAATAGGATTTGTATACTGACTCCATACGTTATCTCTCCATACTAAGTAATAACTGTGATGCTCAGTCCTTCATCTGCTCTTCTTATTGTGATGGACTTTCAATCGTAACCTTCAAGTTACAAAATAAATCCTTATTATGAACTCCTTCTTCTTCTTAGGATAAATACATTAATTTATCTATTGTAACAGACCGATGGGTCATGTCCTGATGACCTCTCATCGTAGTTGGAACTAATTGATATGACCACTAGGGTCGGAATAACAACCATCTTACTAGTCATTACCGAAACAATGGTAACGACATACTTGAATAAAACGGAATCAATTACTAGCTTCTTGGTAACCTTGCGACTTCCCATGATCCAAGCGTGAGTCCTGTGCTTCCAGTAGTATAGATCTCTTCTACCATTCACACCTACTCATACTCGTCCCAAGTGTTGTCTCGCAGTCCCTAAGTCCTAAAATCACAAAACAATTTCACACATACTAATGTGTCCAATTAATCATAAAAATTCTCCTAGACTCTACTAGGACTTCTTCCATGCGTATCTTCAATCATCAACTCTACTTCAACTCGATTGGTGATGGAAATACCAGATTATGAGACAACTTCAAGAATTTTGCCAATCGTTCCATCATCCTGACAATCGAAGGTGTACTTCAGACGTACCGTACTCCTCTAAACGTTCTGTTATTTTATCAGACATATTCTAAAGGCAAGATACCACTCTTATGATATCTTCCGATAGGTGTCATTCACTTTCATAAGCCTTTCATTTCCTCCATTTACTCAATTCTCTACGAGTCTTCACCATAATGTTTTGTACACCCAAACTGGCGTTCGGTGTACCGAGCAAGAATTTAAGATAAGAAAGCTTTATTTACGATAGACGTATAAATCTCCTTATCACTCCGAAACGTCTACATGCTAGTTCTAATATCGTAGTCGTACGCTTAGAATCCTAAAGACATAAGGTTTCCAGATCCATTTATCAAAACATTTCTCAAAGAGAATGTATTTTCATTAAATAATAAAACCTCGGGATGTCATGTTCCGATACAGACCAAAAGCATAAACAATATAAAATAGACCTTACAATAGTTATTTATAACTACTGATCTATAATCCAAAATCTCTCGTCAAGTCCACCAACTTATACCCTTGTGCCATTACCTGTAATGCAAAGAAAACTGAGTGGGTCAGGCTTGGGAGCCTGGTGAGCATATAGGGTTTTCAACCCACAATAATATAATTATTATATTTAATCATCAAACAATCAACCAAATTACCCATCCCCATCATCTTCATTTATTCTTAAGTACCTTCCCTAAGGAATTATCCTAAGGGTCATCTCCTACATCGTATTTACCTCTCATCTTCTTACATCGCATTTCCTTTATATATATTCGTTCCTAAAGCATGAATACGCAGTCACATCGCCTGGACTCGTAACTCATAGTAAGGGTTAGGCTATCATCGCATGAATACGTAGTCCCAACATCGCCTGGACTCGTAATTCATTATAAGGGTTAGAGTATCATCGCATGAATATGTAGTTACAACATCACCTGAACTCGTAATTCATCACCTACAGGTTATGAGTCTGCTGGTGTTTCCACGGGGTCATCTAGAATAGTCCGTGGTCGCCATCTATACTCTGGTAGATGACTACATCGCCAAATTCCCACATCGCTGGTCAAGGTTATGGTATCTCTTCTCATCTCACATCACCTATTTATCATCACCTATCCGTCATCACATAATTATCATCACCTTTCTATCATCACCTATCTCTCATCACCTAATTATCATCACCTATTTCTCATCACCTAATTATCATCATCTATTTCTCATCACCTAATTATCATTACACATCATCTAATTCATCTACCCATGTTCTACCCAACATATTTGTAGATATAAAATACATATACAGATTAACTCCTTTAACACTTATATAGAACATCCATTCCACACTCATCTCAAATAAACAACAATATATAAACACATAACACTTATTTCATAGCAAATACTTAATATATATATATATATATATATATATATATATATATATATATATATATATATATATATGTTAGAAGAAAGTGATTACATACTCACCCAAAATATATACTTAATACATTCACACAATACTTGTATTAAAATCGTGTTATGAAAGGGACTATACACTCATTTGATCAGAAGATAATCGGACAACATTACGGCTCTTCAAGTAGATATTCTTTGGTAGATCTGGAAGATCTTCACAAAAAAACCGGGTTCCTCGCGGGCAGAGCGTCGGCTCGGGAATTTCACTTCTCGTGATCTTCGGGCTTCGGGACTCGCATCGGGTCTCGGGATGATACCGGGGCTTCGGGGGTACTTCTTTTCACGTAAATCGAGGCAATATAGGTGAGAGATGAGAGAATGAGCAATTAAACTCGGCTGGCCCTTCAAATCTATGTATAGGGCAAAATCTACCCTTTCCACGTCGTGGCACCTTTTTCCACGTCGTGGGCTTGGTCGTCACTGCATGCATCATCGCAAGTTGTGTCTGGGGGACTCCCGGAGGTGTCAGAAGACTTGCCACGTCGTGGTATCTGACAGTTTTGGGGTTTCGCGCCCCGAACTTCAGGAATACATAACTTTCGCATACGAACTACGTTTTCGACGTTCTTTATGTCGACGCGAATGTAAGATTATGCTCTACAACTTTCGTTTAGAATCGATTGGATAATTTTGACTTTGTTTTAATATATTATAATTATATTACTTATATATTATTTTTAGTAGGCCGGGACAGGAAAACTCCGTTATAAACTCATAACTCCTTCGTCTGACGTCCGTCTTTCCGTCGTTGCACTACTATCGAAGAGATCTTCAATTCTCATTTAGATTGTTTTGGATAAATATCGCTCTAACGTAAATTCACTATTTACATCGCGCTGTGTCGTGCCGGTTCTGTCGCGAAATTTCGACAGGTCATAACTTCTTCGTTATAACTCGGATTTCGGCGTTCTTTATATGTACGGAATACTTGTAACATATACTATAACTTAGTTAAGATTAATCCTTCTAAATAATATTCCATAAAAAATTCATTTTTGATGCTCATCGTCTCTAAATTGACTAGCCCGGATCTACGGGCGTTACAACAGAGCCCCTAGCGGCGACCTAAACGGATTTCTATGTCGAGTATGACTCCTGCCATACATTTTCCCACCAAAAATTGTAGTGATATCATGATGATGTCATGAGTTGATTATGTTTTAATAACCAACGATTTTTGGCACCAAAAGGATGCAACTTCCTTTTAACTACTTTTCCCTATAGTATAAGAATCCTTCTTTGGTTGCAGAAAAAGGGATGGAACTTTAATACACGGAAATTGTATATCGATTCATTATATATCTCTAGAACACAAAAACAAGAAGGTATATTCTATGTTTCTGATTTAGAAGTGGCCTGACTTCTAAATTGAAATTATTTGGATTATCCCAAATCTGATTTCGTGAGACCCTAGGCTATAGGGTCGACATCACAGATTTTGGAAAGTGATTGCAATCACGATCCAAGAAATATCCAAGTATATTGATATTCGTAAGACCCCAAATTCTAACATTCAATATTTATGATTTTTTGTGAAAGAATATCAATGGCATAATTTGTTAAAGACATGACTTCCAAATTTAGGAAGTTGGACAAATTTGAAGGAAGAATAAAGCAAAGGTTCAAACAAGAAAGAGAAAGTTGTGTGTTGGAATTGCAACAAACCTGGTCACATGAAACGAGATTGTCGTTTGAAGAAGAACAAGAATGGTGCAAGCACTTTTGGACAAAGATCTAATGATCAAAGTCCAAAACCACAAGGTCAAAATTTGATTTCTGAAATTAGTACTACCTCTATTATATATTATGTAACACTTATTCTTGAATCGTTCTATGGTCAGGATGATGATCATGCATGGTGGATAGACTTGGGGGCGACGAGTCATGTATGTAAAGATCATTCTTGCTTCAAGGATTGTGAAGTAGTTAATGATGGATCGATGATGTACACAGGAGACCATAATAATGCATATATTGTTTGTCGTGGTTGTTTTTATTTATATTTTAGTTTTGTAAAAAGACTTATTCTTAAGAATGTTATTCATGTTCCTAAGATTAGAAAGAACTTAATTTCTGGTGGTGTAATTAATAAATGTGGATATAAACAAGTCTATGAATCTGATAAGTATGTATTATCTAAGTGTGGTACATTCGTTGGGTTTGGATATTATTGTAATGGAATGTTTAGGTTGAATACTAAAAATAAAGTTGTAGATTCTATATACATGACTTGTTTTAGTATTGATGATTCTTCTTTATGGCATGCTCGTTTTGGACATGTACATTATAAAAGAATGCTTGAAATGTCTAAAACCGGATTGATTCATAGTGATCTATGTGATTTACATTCAACTCCATCCTTAGGAAATAAGAAATACATAATTACTTTTATAGATGATTATTCTTGTTTTTTCTATGTATACTTATTACATTCCAAGGATGAAGCCCTTGATAACTTCAAAATTTATAAAAATGAAGTTGAATTGCAACAAAATGATTAAATCAAAAGACTTTACACTAATCGTGGTGGAGAGTATTATGATCCTAGTTATTTCCAATCTGTTGGTATTATACATGAAATAACGACTCTATATACTCCTCAACAAAATGGGATTTCTGAAAGGAAAAATAGAGTTCCAAAGGAAATGGTGAATTATATGTTGTCTTACTCAGGTTTGAGTGATGGTTTCCGGATAGAAGTTATTCTAACTGCATGTCATGTTTTAAATAGAGTTCCAAACAAAAGGAATAATGTAACTCCCTATGAACTTTTGTACAAAAAGAAACCAAACTTAGGATATCTTAAAGTTTGGGGTTGCCGGGCTGTTGTGAAGATGCCTGAACCAAAAATGAAAAGTTTGGGTGAAAGTGGTATTAATTGTATGTGACATCCCCAAAATCACGGCCAGAAAAGACCGATTTCATTTATGCTTTTTGAAATAATTTCAGAGTAAATCCTTTTGATTTAAAAGTGTTGCGGAATTTGTTCCCAAAACAAAATATGATAGAATAATATTTATCAAAGCATTTCATCAAGAGATGCCTTTTCATTATATAATCAAAACTCGGGATGTCATGTTCCGATACAGACCATAAAGCATAAACGATAACATTACAAGTCATTCAACAAATATATACGTATACAGACTTGTAAACAAAACAACTTGATGATTCAACCATCTTATGCCCTCGCTCCACTACCTGTAATATGAATAAAACTGAGTGGGTCAGGCTTGGGAGCCTGGTGAGCAATGAGCATATAGGGTTTTCAACCTACAATAAATAAATTATATTTAATTTCACCAACCAATCACTATCCCGATTACCCATTCCCGTTATCCTCACTTTACGTCCCTAAAACAACATCTATCTCAAGGGACCTAATCTAGGATTTTCATCGGGACGGACATTACTGCTAAGGGGTTTCCTCAACAATAGATATCCTAAAGGCAACCATGAGGGGGATAGAGTACACCGGTAAACACATCATTCACAACACCTACAGGTTATGAACCTGCTAGCGTTCCACAGGACTGTCTAGAAAGAGTCTGTGGTCGTTATCCATACTCCGCTGAATAACTAGATCAACAACAACAACAACATTGAGGCCTCTCATCTGTTTATTACACACTAACTATCTACCCATGTTCTACCCAACATATTAGTAGATAAAAATATATATTTTCATACATAGTTTAAAACCTGTATAGCATTTTCATTCAATACATATTCCACATAACAGATGAGGCACACCCACATAACACGTATTTCATAGAAAATAAATCAGATCTATGAGATAGAAGAGAGTGAATACATATTCACACACATAACCACAAAATTATACACATAACATGTATTTCGTATAAAATACTTCATAATTATGCGTTAGAAGAAAGTAACTACACACTCACTTGATCAGAAGATGATCGGACAGCACTACGGCTTGTAGAAGTAGTATTCTTCGGTGAAACCAAGATCACTTCACACACCGGGTTTCTCGCGGGCAGAGTTTCAGCTCGGAAACTCTTTTCTTCTCGGGATCTTCGGGCTTCGGGACTTGCTTCGGGTCTTGGGGTTGATACCGGGGCTTCGGGGGTACTTCTTTGCACGTAAATCGAGGTAATATGGGAGAGAGAGATGAAAGAATGAGCAACCCTAAATGGCTGGCCCTTTAAATCTATTTATAGGGCAAAACTGGCCCTTGCCACGTCGTGGCACTCTTTTTCCACGTCGTGGGCTTGGTCGTCACTGCATGCGTCATCCCAAGTTGCATCTGGGAGACTCCTGGAGGTGTCATAAGACTTTCCACGTCGTGGCACTGCTTGCCACGTCGTGGTATCTGACAGTTTTGGGTTTCGCGCCCCGAACTTCAGAAATTCATAACTTTCGCATACGAACTCCGTTTTCGACGTTTTTATATCGACGCGAATATGAGATTATGCTCTACAACTCTCGTTTAGACTCCATTGGCTAATTTTGATTTGATTTTTCATATATTATAAGTATATTACCTATATATTATTTTTATTAGGCCGGGACAGGAAAACTCTGTTCGAAATTCATAACTCCTTCATCCGAACTCCATTTTCGTCTGTCTTTTTATTGTTGGACTACTATCAATGAGATCTTCAATTCTCATTTAGAAATTTTTGGCTAAATATCACTCGATCTCTATTTCGAGTATTCGGGCTGCATACCGCTAAGTCGAAACTTCGAAAAATCATAATTCCTCATACGAAGTCAGATTTGGGTGTTCTTTTCATGCACGCTCTTGGTTTAAGGAACTCTACAACATTCGCTTAGATCACTAAGGCAAAATATCGCACTAATGTAAATTTCACTTTTTACGTCATTCAGCGTTGCCGGTTCGGTCGCGAAACTTCGACATGTCATAACTTCTTCGTTATAACTCGGATTTCGGCATTTTTTATATATTCAAAAACCTTGTTTCAACTACTACAACATTATCCATAGATATCGGCTTTATCTAACATTTCATTTTGACGCTTATTTTTATTCTTAATTAAATTAAGACACACAATTAAGCAATTAAGCACGAAACACATAATACACAAATAATACACTTCTATTATTTCAAAACGGGTTACAAAGGTTAACCTGGACTACTATATCAATATTAATGATGAGCCCGGAAACACAGACGTTACATTATATCTTTATTAGATATATTGAGCACTACAAGGATTATAAGTTTTATGTTATAGAACCCAATGCTTCTGTTTCAGTTAACATTGTTATAGAATCTAGAGATGCAATATTTGATGAAAATCGATTTCCATCCATACCTAGACCAAATGACTTGGTTTCTAGCTCCAGTGGGACTACCAGTGCAGTTGTGCCTGATTCAAGTGAATCACCTAAGCATAGAAGAAGCAACAGATAAAAGGAAAGTTAAATCATTGGGTAATGATTTTTAGCTTTTCCTAGTTGAGGGTACTATAGATGAAACCGCAAATCAATATTCATATTGTTTTACTGTTGAAGATGATCCTAAAATATTTGATAAAAAAATGAAATCTTAAGATGTTGCTTTTGGAAAGAAAAATAAATGATGAAATGGATTCCATCATGGGAAATAGTACTTGGGTGTTGTCTGATCTTCCTCATGGATGCAAAACTTTGGGTTACAAATAGATATTCAAAAGGAAGATGAAAGTTGATGGATCAATTGACAAGTTTAAGGCCCGATTGTTTATTCACGGTTTTAAACAAAAACATGGCATTGAATATTTTTACATTTATACTCTAGTTGCTCGTATATCCACCATTAGGCTATTGATTGCCTAAGTAGCAATTCATAATTTGGTGATTCACCAAATGGATTTGAAAACAACATTCTTAAATGGTGATTTAGATGAAGAGGTGCATATGAAATAACCTAAGGGTTTTATTATGCCTGGAAATGAGCACAAGGTGTGAAAGTTGGTTAAATCATTATATAGGCTAAATCAAAGCACCAAAACAGTGGCATCAAAATTTGATGATGTTGTCTTGTCATATGGTTTCAAGTTGAATCAATCAGAAAAGTGTGTGTATAACAAGTTTGATAAGTATGGAAAAGGAGTGATCATAAGCTTGTATATAGATGATATGTTAATCTTTGGTACTGATCAAAGGCAAGTTGACATGCCCAAATAATTTTTATCATCTCAGTTCCCATGAAGGATATGGGGGAGGCAGAAATGATTCTTGGAATAAGAATCAAGCGTGAACATCAAGGAATCTCAATTTCATAGTCTCATTACATTGAGAAAATGTTTAAGAAGTTCAAATGTTCAGATTGTTCTCTTGTGAGTACACCTTTTGATCTAAGTATGAAACTTATGCCAAATATTGGCGAAGCAGTTTCATAACTTAAGTATTCAAAGGTCATTAGGTGTTTGATGTATGTTACGACCAACACATGGACTGATATTGCATTTGTTGTAGGAAAGCTAAATAGGTTTACTAGCAATCCTAGTACTCTTCATTGGCAAGCAGTAAGGAGGGTGTTGAAGTATCTTAAGAAAACCATAGACTTTGGTTTGACTTATGTATGGTTTCCTTCGGTTATTGAAGGATATTCAGATGCTAGTTGGATCAGTAGTGTTGATGACCACTCTTCTACAAGTGTTTGAATGTTTCTTCTTGGTGGATGTGTCATTTCATAGGCTTCTAAGAAACAAACATATATCACAAATTCAACTATGAAATCTGAATTTGTAGCCCTTGCAGCTGCTAAAAAAAGCATAATGGTTAAGGAATTTGATCTATGAAATTCCTTTGTGGTCAAAGCCTATATCACCTATCTCTATACACTATGATAGTGTTGCCACCGTGGTGAAAACATATAGTCAAGTGTATGATGGAAAGTCGCGACATTTGGGTGTTAGGCATAACATGGTACGTAAGCTCATTACTCATGGTATCATTTCTATTGAGTTTGTTAAATCTCAACAAAACTTAGTTGATCACTTGACGAAGGGGTTAGCTAGAAACTTGGTAAAGAAGTCGGTTATCGGGATGAGATTAAGGCCCACTTGATATCTCTATGGGAGATATACCCAATTCACTTTTAATACAAGGTTAGCAGTTGAATTCAATGTGGAAAGCTTTCTTGTGGAGATTGAAGCACATTTGTTTTACTACATCCCAAGGCATGTGCTTATAACAGGTAGTGTAGGTTGATTAAGTTCTTAATAGCTCTTTTGAAAACGTACATTAACAGGTACATGGTATATAAGGACTACCTATGTGAGTGTGAAGTGATGCCACTTCAAAAAGCTTGGGCTAGGCTTTTATGCAATCGTGAATGGATAGGACACATGGCTATAATAGTGTCAAGTATGAACTATGAAATGTTAGATATTATGTTTGACTTATGTGTATTGTATCTTCAGTTACTCAAATGAGTTGATGGGTTGAATCCAAGGACACCCTGATTCTCGAGTATTTGGCATGTATATTATACTGATGCAACAATTCAATCTTCAAGATATTTTCATTTATGCATAATTTTGATTTTGTGTTTGCTTTTAATTAATTAAGGACTACACTAAAATAGGTGAGGAATGTTGGTGATTTTAGTGTTATTAACATATTTTGGTGTAAATATTATTAATAACGAGACAGGCTGGGCTTCATTTACTAACCGAGCTTGGAGGTGTAGGGTGCACATTCAGTGTGATAATTGTGAACTCGGGAATACGGGGGGTCCGGGGGCAGCACCCTTAGGTGTAGGGTTCCAAGGGGTTGTAGCCCCTTGGCAGGGTCTAAGGGCAGCGCCCCTAGCGGGGTCCAAGGAGCAGAGCCCCTGGCGGTGACCTAAACGGATTTCTATGTCAAGTATAACTCCTGCCATGAATTTTCCCACCAAAACCTGTAGTGATATCATGATGTTGTTATGAGTTGGTTATGTCTTAGTAACCAATGATTTTTTTGCAACAAAAAGATGCAGCTTCCATTTAACTACTTTTCCATCTAGTATAAGAATCCTTCTCTGGTTCCAGAAAAAGGGTTGGAACTTTCATACACGAAAATTGTATATTAATTCAATCTATCTCTCTAGAACAAAAAAAAAAAAAAAAAAAACAATGTATATCTTGTGTTTCTAATTTAGAAGTGGTCTGACTTCTAAATTGAAATTCTTTAGATTATCCCAAATCTGATTTCCTGATACCAAGCCTTAGGGTTGAATCACATATTTTGAAAAGTAATTGCAATCATCATCCAAAAAATATCCAAGTATATTGATATTCTTAATACTTCAAATTCTAACACAAGGTACTTTATGTGTTTCAGATTTGAAAGTGATCTGACTTCTAAATTGTCTCTTTTGGATTATCCCAAATCAAATTTCGTGATATCCCAAGCATAAGAGTCAAAATCACAGATTTTGGAAAGTGATGACAATCATAATCCTAGAAATTATCCAAGTAAATATTGATATTATTAGACCCAAAATCTAACTGTAACTCTTTTGAGAATTCATCCAAATCAGAAACTTGTATTGGTTCATTTTAAAGAACTCCATATCTATTCTCTCAAATATTTAAGTTTGAAACTATTTAAAGAATTTATAGAATAAATAAGCAAAAACTTACATATAGAGAAATCACCTATAAAGTCGCTACATTTTGACCTCATGTTCAATTAAGTCCTTATATTTTTTCTGATTAAGTCATAAATAACGGTTAAAATATTCAATTTTGGACAATTTTTTAAATTAGTCTGGCTAATCTGAAAAATTGTCCAAAATTAAATAATTTAACGGATATTCAGGACTTAATAAGAAAAAAAAAATTATAAGAACTTAGTTAATTTAATATGAGTTTAAAATATAAAATCTTTATAATAGATTTCTCTAAGTTAGACATGCATTTTATCAAAGAAAATACTTAAAATACCAAAGAAAATATTTTGTATTTTAACTTGTAAGTGGAGTAGTTATGTGATGTGATGTCGGTCCATGTTTTAAACATGGTACTTGTTTAGAATGAGTTTCGTCATGATATTCCCAAAATAAATGTTAGTTTTGAAAGTTATGTTTAAATTTGTGTAATATTTGGCAACCTTTCCAAAATTGTTCCTAAAGTTGTTAGTACTTTTTATTTTATTTATGGTCTACGGAAACATAGAAGCTTAGTATATAGGGGATATTGAATACTTTTTTATTATCTCTTTCTTTCCATCCTGCCCCAACGTTTAAAGCCCTCTACCCTTATAAGTTGCAACAAGTGCATCAAAAAGATCAACATCAAAACCGCATATCTATTGGCTTGAGTTTTCTTGAACTCCCTTCTCAACCAATATGTACATCCCTTATCGTTATTTTTCGTAAGTATTACATCGGCTCACAAATAGGTTTTTCTTTGATAATTGATATGTTTTCCAGCCAATAATTATTGGAACCATTATCGTTCTATCGTTAGGCGTTAACAAACGATTCTGATATACAATCCTCATCATCAATTCCTCTAACATTTAATCCATTACCAAAAAACTCGAGAAACTAGAGTTATATATAAATACATATAGTAAAAATGCAAAACTATAACCCAATATTTTTAAACAGATCCCAACAAATTACGTAGGATATCCTAGTTATAATTTCAGGTGTAATTATATTTTTGGACTTGGTATCAATAAAAATGCTATATACAAAGATGCAATACATGTTTTATCATCATCACATACATAATAAACAAACAAAACGTCCATCAAGAAAAGCTTGATGATCAAGCTTTTTGTTGCAACCCTTGGTGGGTGGCACCATCATCATCGTCTTGATTCTTCACAAGATCATGTGACCATGGGATTGAACTCATCGGTGGAAAGCAACATGCACATGCTTCTAGACATGGCTTTGGGATCTCCCAATTGTTTGATCCTTCTCCAGCTTCAGCAATGGTGGATTCAGATAATGATGATGATGATGATGATGAAGTGGTGGTGGATAAGGGTCCCACTGCTTCTCTGAGTGGCCCCCAACATTCAACCCTATTGAATTCTTGAATGTTTGAGTGAAAGTAAACCCAAACCGAAGCTTCCTGCAACTCCGGGTAGCTGTTTAGCAAATTCCCATCTCCATGAGCAAATGCCTTCAACACCTGATGAGGAAGTGATACTTAAAGGGTTATACTCTACGCATAATAATTATAACATAATTAAAGAATAATAAAATTGATTAGTTATACCAGAGGGAGTTCTTTGGTGAAGATGAAGAACCTGAGTCGAGCACACAAATCAAGAAGAAAATGGCCACCACTAATGTGACAATGAACATGAAGAGACATATTCCCTTTCACTTTTCTCCACTCTGCTACCACTTCATCTCTGTATAATTGGTTATACCAACCCTGCAACTGTATATATATTTTGCACATGAAGAACATATGGTTTGATCTTTGTATTATCAAATATGTTATTAAAAGATTGTTTATTTGATCATCATATATTATATTAATATACTAACACTAACTAACTCAATATAATAATCCTTTATATAAGACGACGTTTCTAAAATAACATAAAAAGTAACGAATTCGAATCCAACATCTACATAATCCTCTATTTCTTTATAAAGTATTATAATTAAAGCACATAAAACAACTGATTAACAGAGGAATTCAACAAGTCGTCAGGGGTTTTGAAATTAGAACAAAGAAAAAGAAAATTACCTGAGAATTATTGATAGTTTGAGAGATTGCCAGAGTCAATTTAGACGTGATATCACTATGTGTAAGTGTATATGTTCTTGGAAGTTTTCCAGGATGCTTCTTCTCGTCAACTCCTAGAAACAAAACCTTCAACTTTGAAGCTTCAAAGATCGAAGGCCCAAATAATCTTGCAACCTAACCCACGAAAAAAAAAACCCATCAAAATCAGATCGAACTTTTCAAAATACAAGGAAAAAAGAAAGGATCTTTACTCACGGGAACTAGGGCTTGATTCCTCTTGAGCTTTCGTCTTTTGTTAGTAAAAAACGGATTGTTTTGATGATTTTGATGTAGAAACGAAGACGATGGAGGGTTTTGCTTTGTGGGAAGGATCAGAGAAGCCATTTCTTTCTAAATCTTGGACGTTAATCCCCTTTTTTGATCAGTTTAAAAGCCTATCAGTATCGGGTGAATCGATCACAGAAACAACACCAAGAACAAAGAGTATTTTGTAAAGGTGGGAGTTGTTGATTCGAAGAAGAATGCTTAGGATTAGCATCACTAAAGAAACAGAGTAAGATGGCGTGTTAGGGATCGAAGCGTGGCGTTGAAAAGAAGGTTACCTGACTGTTCGGTGACTCTGACGTCTCCCATGGCCCAGGATTCACCACGTTTTATGGGTCTTTTTGGAGTTTTTAAGCGGTGAGGGGTTAAACTGAAGTTAGTGTGTAATACAAAGGGCATAAGTTTAAATCACCACCTCATGTTAATAGAATCTTAATTTGACCAGGATCTTAAAATTCCAAATAAGGTGGTTACTATATTTGTGTGAAGTCTATATCCTAAAGCAAAAAAACGAGTGAAAAGAGAGTTTGAAAGAATTTCCTACTTAATTTCGTATTTCAAGACCACAATATGTACTTGTACATGTAGAAGAGTTATATCTCTAACCTAAAATATGATGACTTATTATTCAAGAATTTCATTATTAACAGTAACATTAAAAAATAAGTATAATAATTAGTAGTAAAAGCAAAAACAAATACTTTAAGAGAGATTTTTCACATTTTCTTCTTATGAAAAACTATTATTCGTATATATGAACATAGAAAGGATAATATTTGAAATAAGTATTTTAAAGCAAATATATCAAGTATGAGGATCTTGCACTGTATATATGTGATTTAATTTTGATGTTGTTGGGGGAGTTGGCTTCCATCTTCCAAACGAACTGGACGGTTGTAGATTGAGGGGAAAAAGTATATGCCTTATAGTCTGAGGGCAACAACTAAAATAAAATAAATAGTTGAGGGATCTTTTTGCAATTTACAATGGTACGTGTATTTTCGATAGAGTCGTACAAGCAACCCCGAGAAATTTGGTTGCCGACATTTGTACTATCCGACAAATGCTAGATCATTACTTCAAAGTGACCGATTAATAAACTATGACTTTATTTTATTTTTATGAAAATTTATCTATTTTGTTCGTTACATGTAAATGTGTATTGTGTAATATATATTGTTTATTTATTTAAGACGAAATTTGTACTAACAGGTAAGACTGCCATAGCTTGCTTTACTGTGTTCTTATTATCTTATTATACCATTTTTGTCGCCAAGATCCCATAACTTGCTTGGATATTTGCCACGCCTTCATAACACCACTAGTATTCATGTACTTATACTACCTAAACATGTATTATGATATGTATATAATCATAAGTATTTCTTAAAATGACCATATTTTGGTGGCTGAAATGGAATTGAAAAACTAACGAATGTTGATGAAACATCCCAAAAAACACGGTCTAAAAATTTCATTTTTAAATCAGTAATAAAACATAAATATCATCACCATAGTATAAAACCATAAACCATGTATCTCAGATCTCATAAAATCTGCCAACATATCACAAGCTCATATAAATTATCAGATTAAACTCCCAGGCTAAGAAAACCGTGGTGTGTGTCATGCGATCACCCCTGAACTCTTTTCTTTGCTAGTTGAAGTACTTGAAACCAAAACTGAAACTATAAGCACAAAACTTAGTGAGCTCCCCCACACTATCACATACCATACACATAACATATCACACATAAAACAACTATGGGATACCGCCCAGCTGCATCGGGACGAAACCGACATCGACTTACCCCGCATCGGACTCCTGTCTGGCATCGGGCTCACCCCGACATCCGACCGCATCGGGCATCGGGCTCACCCCGACAGCGGGCTTGCCTCGGCATCGGGCTTACCTCGGCACATACACAACATAACATACATCATAAAAACATAACATAATCACATAACCTGTATCGGGCTTGCCCCGACGTCGGATCGAAGCCTGAAACATATAACATATAACATACAAACTAGCATACATCGGGCTTGCCCCAGAACATATAACACATAACATATAAACTAACATACATTAGGCTTGCTCGGGCATCAGACCGAAGCCCGTAACACATAACACATAACATATCACGTGCATGAATCACAAAGACATCACGCATACATAACTACTTCTTGGGACCGCCCCAACATCGGACCGAATTTCGGAAAACATAAGTTGCATCGGGCTGACCCCGACATAGGACCGGAGTCTGGAACACATAAGTTGCATCGGACCGGAGTCCGACATACTGTAACTACATATACGGGACGGCATTGGTGCCTTAGACCCGTTCCTACTGGAGGAAAACTCACCTCTCAATCTGACTGTTGAAAACTCGTGTGGGGGTATCTTTAACAGCTGCTCCAACGACTCCCCAGCTATCATGACCAAAATAAACACTTAGTCAAAAACTGAGAATCCATCTGAGGGTAAATGACTGTTTTACCCCTTTGATCTAAATTGGACCCTGACCTAGGCCCAATCCTTTTTAGTCTTTCCAAACTCACTAAGTCCCATTAAAGTCCTCAAATGGCCTAATTTTCTAAATTGGACCCAACCCCTCAAATGGGCTTTCCCACCCAAGCCAAACTGTTCATTGGACCCTTAACTGCCTCCTAGTGGACCATCATGGCCCCACACCTGCCAAGCCTAAGGATTGGCCCAAACCGAGGCCCAAAAACTTAAACTCCATATCTAGTGAGTACGCGGGGCGTACTCCTATGTACGCTAAGCGTACAGGATGAATGGTGCATACGTTGGGCGTACATGCGTGCACGTTCAGCGTACTCCCCTGTTAAGTCACTTTCCCATTAAGTGTTTAATACACTAAACCAGAAGCTACAATTATAGATCCAAGTCCTTCTCAACGTCTTAATCCATAAAGTCACTGACTTGGTGACTTTACATGATCCTAATAAGCCCAAACTCCAAAGTAGCATTCCATTCTCATAGAAATGCTCTTAACTCATGCATGAACCCAATAAGACATTTAATATGGCAACTTTCTGCCTTAGGGACTCATTTTGAGCTGAGAGTGACAACTCTAACTCCAGAAATTGGATTTGAACCATAAAGTTCTTTACTTAGGACCAAAATGACTTCAAAACCACACTACACTAGATCTAAGCATTCTTAGGTAAAGTTATGAACTTTATACCTCCAAAGAGTCCCAAATGATGATGTTATCCCAGATCTATGAGCTCAAGCTACCCCAAGTCCTTCTTTGCCACTACTCTTTTCTTCTTCCAAGCTTAAAACCACCAAGATGAGCTTCCCAAGTTCAAGATCACTCAAGAATGAGGGGATGAGGCATTCTAGGGTTTTTCTAAGGGTGGGGGACTGATAAAGATGCTAGGGTTTGAGCCATAATGTTCCTTATATAGTGGTTAGCCCCCAAAATTAGGGTTTAGGATCTCTAAGAGTACGCAGGGTGTACTTCTCGTACGCTGGGTGTACTCCTCCCACACTCGCGATCATTTTACTCTACTACGTTGGGCGTACTCACCCAGTTGTCACCTTTGCATGTAAGGCTGAAATGCAAGCTTTTTCCCATTCAGGGACCAATTATTCCAGGAACTTCAACGTACTATAACTTATTCATTCTAAGTCCATTTCCGAAGAACTTTACATCCACGAAAAGGTGGCGAGAAGCCCTACGCTCCTAGCTACACGACCGAGTCTCAAAACCTTTTGAATAGAACTCGAGACCCATAAACAACCGAATCTCTTATACCTTGGGTCTCCGAGACCGCCACCAAAGTACTTTTCAAAACGGGGTGTTATAATTGATAGACGAGATAATGGTGGCTAAAAATAGAATTGGAAAAGAGAGTTGACTTTGGATGCTCACACCCCTCAAGCCTTGACTTTGGACACTTTGGTGGGGAATGTTGTTTTTTAACAGTACAATGATAATTGGACATGGAAGTTGGGATCTGGAGGGAAATTCATGGTTAAGTAATAATGAAAAGTATGTTGCTATTTCAAGATGCCATAAAAGAATTGTTTGCAAAGTTTTTGTTGTCTGAGGATGTTTTGTGCATGTTGTCTGTGTTAAAGGGGTTTATTGGTTATTTGTGAAAGTTAGAGGGTTGCGCCTCTTTTTTCAGTATTTCTTGACATACGGATCCTTCTTCGGTTCATGTTGTGGGTTTGAGTCGGGTTATACTCGCTTTTGATCTGTTGCTTCTACCCAAAGTATACAAAGTTATTGTTCCCATTTTGATTAGATAGCTTAGCTATTACATTTTTTATTGCTCTCATTTTTCTCTCGTTTTTTTCTTCAGTGTTCATCTTTAGGTTTTGTAGTTCTAGGTTATAAATTTTACTGGGAATTCTTTCATTTCCTTATTGGTTGTAATAAACCTGAGAAAGTGTGTTATTGTAGCGTGGTTTCCTTTGTAAGTATGTGTACAAAAAAACTGGTTCTAAATAAATAGAGAACTATTGATGTTGTGATTTTTGGTGTTTAGAGTTCTTTCTTTATCGTTTCTTAACATGGTATCAGAGTGGACTGAGTCCTGCATGTTCTTCTTGTGTTTGTATCTCGATCTAGGGTTTCCTACTTTGTTTATTTTTTCCTTGCTTCATTTATGTTTCCTAATCTAATCGTTATGTGTTCTGATCAATTTTATCACTTTGTTTATGTCTTCCTGGTTAGATTGGTGTTCGATCTATGTTCTCTGGCTAGATCGGTGCTCGATTTGTGTTGCTCTTAGGAATCGCGATGTATTTTTGAACTATCTCGGACATCTTCATCTGTTGAATGTAAACGATGGCTTGAGAGTAAACGTTAGATAACATATTGTTACTTTTAATGGTTAATGTTAAGCCACGGTTAACCTCAACAGATGCAAACGGTGAAATCTGAGTAGTTTAGGTGGTTCATGGCATTTGGATGCCCCTGGTAATCTTCTATGTTACCTTCTGTTATTTGTTTTCGCAAAACCCCATTGTAAGTCTTCTTTTATTTTTTTTTTACTGGTTCTTGGGATAATTTGTCCCTTGTTTAAGTTCCAAAGTATCATTAAACTTTATGTGAGGCTCTCTGTCTATACTATACTTGCTATGGTCAAAGAGTGACTACGAATCTGGGTAGTATATGCAGGTTTGGTGAGACTTATCACTGAGTTCATCTGATATATTGGCTCTTTCTTCTGTGTGTTCATCATGACTGGTGAGACACCTGCAGGAGGGTTTGGTACTGAGAATGTTATTGATCATTATGATTTTGATGATCCTTTGTTTTTACATCCATCTGATAATGGTATTGTCTCTATAATCAGTATCAAGTTAACTAGTCCTAATTTGTTTTTTAATATGGAGAAGCTCTATGATCAGGGCTTTAAAAGGTAGGAATAAGCTAGGTTTTGTAGATAGTTCATTTGTTAAACCTGTTGATAATGAAGTTAAGGTTCGCAAATGGGAAAGAGTTAATGTTGTTGTATGTTCTTGGCTTTAGGTTCTATCTCTGAGCCCTTTTATGCTAGTTATGATTGTTTTGAAACTGATTATGTTATATAGACTGAGTTATTTGAAACATATCATAAGGTTGATGGTTGTGTTGTCTTTAATATTCATAAGAAGATCAATTCTTTGTCTCAAAATGATTTGTTTGTTTCTGATTATTATAGTAAACTTGATGCTCTTTGGAAAGAATTTGATGGTTTAACTAAAGTGGTTGAATGTACTTGTGATGCCTTTACTCAGTTTAATAATAATTCAAAATTAATGAAGCTAATGTAATTTCTCACTAGTTTGGATGATAATGGTCAAGTTAAAATTCATATTTTACTTATGGATCCTCTTCCAGATGTTAAGGAAACTTTTTCAGTTGTTTCTAGAGAAGAATCTCATGAAAAAGGAGGTTCTCTCTCCAATAGTTCTTCTAAAACTCAAGGTTATGCTTTTGCTGGAAAGTTTTCTGATCAAAAGAAAATCTTCAATACTAATAGAACTAGAGGAAATAGAATTTACAATGTAAGAATTGTGGTTTGAAAGGTTATATTGTTGAAGGATGCTACAAACTTATTGGTTTTCTAAAAGATTTTAAGTTCAAGAATCATGATAATAAAAACTTTAATAAATGTGTGTCTGGGAATGTTTATGTATTTAATACTCATGTTGATTAGTCTGTTAGTACTCAATCCAATAACACTTCTTAGACTGTTTGTGGATCTGATAAGTTTTACTTGATTGGTGATCAGTATTCTAAGTTTTTTAGTCTTATCGATGAGAAACAAGGAAGCACAGAAGTAACTACTAATATGGCATGTATTTCTTGTAATTCTATTGTTAACAGTAAAAAATGTGTTATAGATTCATGTGCTAGTCAACATATGACACATATTGAATGTCTTTTAGAAAATAAATTTGATGTTTTAAAACTTGATTTGAGAGTTGATCATCCTAATAGAGCTTAAGCTAAAATTAATAAAATTGGTAATATGCACTTGTCTAAATCTGTAACCTTATTTGATGTTATTATTATTCTTGACTTTAATGTAAATTTGCTATCTGTGAATGCAAAGTTGTTTTTTGATGAGACTACCTGTATTGTTTAGGATTCATAGTCTAAGGTGACTGTGGGGGCTGGTAATGAATTTGGAGAGCTTTATTATCTTGATGGCTCCATTTCTTCAAGTAATAACCTCCAGTCTTTTAAAAATTCTCAATGTTGTGTGTCTAAGGTAACTTGGCATAATAGGTTAAGTCATCTTGATGATCGGTCTCTTAACGTTTTAGAGGGTCTCTTGGTTTAGGATATGAGGGTCTTCCTCCTTGTGATGTGTGTCATAAAGCTAAATAATCTCGTAATTCATTTCAGAATAGTGAACATAAATCAACTAAGGTAGGAGAACTAATTCATCTTGATGTATGGGGTCCCTAAAGAGTTGCTACTTCAGATGGTTTTAAGCTCTTCCTAACTATTATGGATGATTTCACAATAGGTGCTTGGGTTTACTTGATGAAGTCTAAAACTGAAGTTTTTTTAATGGTTTTCTGTCTTCTTTAATGTGTTCAAAAATCATTTAATGTTTATGTTAAGACGATTAGCTCAAATAATGAGATTGAATTTGTTCATAATCAATTCAACTTTTTTTTTAAAGATAATGGTATAATACATCACACCTCTTGTGCTTAAACTCCACAACATAATGGTGTTCTGGAGAGAAAGCATATGCATTTGCTTAATGTTTGGATATCTCTTCTTTTTCAGTCTGGATTGCCCCTTAAATTTTTGGGTTAAGTTGTTCTTACTACAACTTTTTTGATTAATAGACGTCCAACTTCTGTTTTAAATGGTAAATCTCCCTTTGATATGATTTTTAATTAGCTCCCTGTTTTTGAAAACTTAAGAGTTTTTGGTTTCTTATTCTTTGCTATTAGATTAAATGTTTCTGATAAACTAGCTAAAAGGTCTGATAAATATGTTTGGTAGGTTGTTCTAATGAAAAGAAAGGGTATAAACTTTTTAGTCTAGATAACAATTCTTTCTTCTTTTCCAGGGATGTAAAATTTTATGAAGATGTTTTTCCTTACAAAATAAAAAAAGACATAGGAGGAATTAATAAAAATTTTGTTTTTTATACGATTGATGAGTTAAGTACTAGGCACTTTGTTTCATGTGATGATTTTTTCAAAAAAAAAACTGCTAGTTGATACAATTGCACCCGATGAATATGATTTTAACAATCAGTCTGAAGGTACAAGTGCAACAATTTCTTTTGAGCCCATTAGACCCAACAACTAAAGTGGTGACGTACTTAGTCCTCATTCCATGGAGGTTATGCCTGATCCTTCTGGTGTTTCTGAGGAAACTAGTCATCCTAACTTTGAACCATCTGGTAGTGTCTTTACAGGTTTTAGGAGGTCTAGTAGAGAGTCTAAGTTTCCTTCAAAATTTTCTACCTATATTGTTGAAGGAAAGTATAAGTATGGTATTGAGAGAACTATTAACTACTTAAATTTGTCTTCTGATAACTTTTGTTTTATCTTCAATCTTAATAAAATTGTTGAGCCTTGTTCTTTTCTTGAGGCTTCTACTAATCCTAATTGGGTCACTACAAGGAATAACAAAATGGAAGCTTTATACCATAATAATACTTGAGTTTTAACTACTTTGCCACCTAATAGAAAGGCTATAGGATGTCATTTCCCTATATAAAATAAAATACAAGTCAAATGGTGAAGTAGAGCATTATAAAGCTAGATTATATGTAAAAGGGTATAATCAGAAAGAAGGGATTGATTAAGATGAAACATTTTCACCTTTAGAAAAAATGGTTAAATTTTGATTTGTCACTTTGACTGTTAATAAAAATTGGACCTTGTATCAATTGGATCTTAACAATGCTTTTCTTTATGGTAGTTTAGATAGAAAAGTTTTCATGACCCTTCCACAAGGTTATCATACCCATGGTAATAATAGGGTTTGTACGCTTCTCAAATCTCTATCTGGGCTTAAACAAGCTCCACAAAAGTGGAATGAAATATTATTTGGTGTTTTATTTGAATTTGGGTTTATTCAAAGCGTAAACGATTATTCTTTATTTGTTAGAATTAAGGGTGAAACTATATTGTGCTATTAATCTATGTTGATGATATTATTTTAATAGGAAATAATGAGAACGAGATAAATAGTGAGAAAGATTTTTTTAAAGCAAAATTTCTTATTAAAAAATTGGTTAAACTTAAGCTTTTTTAGGAGTTGAGGTTATTGACAGAATTGACAGTTTGTGTTGAACTCAAAAAATATTGTTTAGAGTTGTTACACGAGTTTGGAATGCTTGGATGTAAGCCTGTTAATACTCCTCTTGAATTGAAATTTGTTATTTATGATGTTGGTGTTGATAAGGATGATAGCTTGTTAGAGAATATTACTGAATATTCTTATATTCTTCAAAATCTTAGTCAGTTTATGCATAGTCCAAGAAAGTCTCACTTAAATGTGGCTTTTAGAGTTTTATGATATTTGAATTTGAATCATGGCAGAGGTAGATGTTGTTAAAGGTAGTGGTTTGGATTTATGTGCTTATGTAGATGCAAATTGGGCAAAATGTGTTTCTAGTAGAAGAAGTGTTACTGGTTTTTGTGTTTACTTTGGTGGAACTATGGTCTCTTGGAAGAGCAAGAAACATGTCACTGTTTTTTGTTCTTCCATAGAGTCTGAGTATAGGAAACTCAGTTGTTAACTGATGTTTTCTTATTGAGCCATGCTACCCTTCATACTTTATGGAATCCACTAATTCTCGTTAAACTTAACATTTTTCGTTGAGCATTACTTTTGAATCAACTTCCTTTTGAAGATAATCTTCTGCTGCAAGGTATTGATGTTCTCGATTCTCTTTGCCCGATTTGTAATATTGATGTGGAACAAGTTAATCATATTTTTAGGATGTCAAGTGGCCAAAGATGTGTTTGCTTTTTCGGGAAAATGGCGCAGTTTGGATTTCCCCTCCTTAGTTATGGTTACTAACTTCGAAGACTTTGTCCCATCCTCTTGGATGTCTCCAGCCAGAAAGATGGTGTTGGATGCGATCATTTCTACGACTTGGTGGCATTTATGGAATTTCAAAAAACTAAATGTTTGTTCAATCGGGTTCTTCCTAAAAAAGACAATATATTTAAAGTTGTTGTAGCTACTTCTTTTTGGCGAGTTATCCATAGGAAACAAAAGTTCCATTTAAATTAGAATTTATGGATTCCAAATTTCATTTTATACTTTCTGATACAATTCGGTTTTTACTCTAGTTTTTTGCTAGAGCCTTGTTTTTTATATTCAATTAAGTCGTTCTAAAAGGAATGATCATAGAATATCATACCTTTGTGAAACATTTTTTTCTCCAAATTTTAATCAAGCAACCACAATTTCCACGAAAAAAGTCAAACACAAATTAACGGGTATCAATGAACTAACATAAAGCAAATCCCCAATATTTAGCAATTTATTCTATACAATTTAATATTTTTCATATAGTCCTTACCTAATATGACTTGGTAACCAATTGTGACATTGAATTTTCCACTTTTGGCACAAAAGACACTAAAGTTTTTAATATATATATATATATATATATATATATATATATATATATATATATATATATATATATATATATTAATTTTCACATTTGATTTTTCAATTCTAAATCTAGCATTACGTTTTCCAAAGTTTTCGTTACAACTGGATATCCGGTTAAATAGTCAACATTGAAAAACAAATAGAAAACATAATGTTCGATTTAGAAAAAAATATGATGTCAAAATAAAAAATACACGAAAACATAATGTTTTATGTTATTTGCCCAATTTATAATGTGATTATTGGCTAATGGAGAATAAGACAAAATGTAGCTTAGATTTTTGGTGATATTCTAATTCTCAAATACAATAAAACATCATTGATGATTTAAGGTGTGTTTGACGCACCACAGCTAGCTGATAAGCTAGTTTATTTTTCAAGCTTTTTTATGTTGTTGTGTTTTGTAAGCCAAAAAGTAGCTGATAAACTAGCTTTTTGAAAAGCTACTTAGACTAGCTTTTTAGTAGCTTTTTAAATTTTTTCCAAATACAGCTCTTAATTAATTATAGAAACACATATTTTTACATGTCCTTTTATGTAATTTTATATATTTCAGCTAGCTTTTCAGCTAGTTTTACCAAACGTTATTTTTTATCAGCTAGCTTTTTATTTAACAGCTAGCTTTTCAACTAGTCTGCCAAACATAGCCTTAGAATTCTTTGACGTGATCATACTTAGGAAATAAACATTTGTTTATGAGTGGTTAGTTTTGTTTGTTGGTGTAATCATATATGATTGTATTAATTTTTCAAATTCATAGCAATCTTCACATTTATTAAATAATATTTTTTCCAATTGGTGTTCAAGAACAATTATTTTCGCGAATACTTATCTTTTACACGTTCCTTAGGATGCATGTATAAATGTATATATAAATGTGTATCAAAAGAATAGCAAAACTATTGTATAGTGAATTGTGATAAAACACAAGGCATTTATATTTTTAACCCTAGCCTAGCCGATTTTTTTTATCTCTTTTTTTTTTTATTGTTGTTTATCCAAACTTTGAGGATTTTAACATCTCCAAGGAGGATAAACTTTGAGGATTTTAACATTTCAAAGGATTAATTGAACATATATTTTTAGCCCTATATTGTCCGCTCTCTATTCCGACGATGATACTGAATCGACCCAAAAACTTTTCTTTCTTTTTCTCAATTGTTTACCATTTGGATGTAATGATCACTCAAAGTTTTTTATTATATTGGAATATGCTTGTACAAGCTTCATTTTATTATGGATGTCAACTCAAAACCTTGAAGATTATAACATCTAAATGAATAGCTTGTGAGAAAAAATTATGATGAATTTTCTTAATCATAGAAATCAATCAACTAATTCACGTTCGTAATGCCTGCATCCACCCACAAACAAGACAACAACTTTTAAGCCCAGTCATTCATTCATTGAGAAGTTTGTTCAAATTACGAAATAAAATAAAAAAGTAATATTAATTTTGAGAATTTTGTTGTATTCTCCATTTTGTTTGCAAGAGGTATTTAGCCAGTTTGTAGAAGGTGTTGATGTTAGGGTTTTGGATTGTCTTTAAGAGTAGCTGAGGCAAAATAAACATGTTGCATTTAGGATTAGTATAGTTATATCTATTGGAACTTTGCTCTATAAAATTACAATATGAGACTTATCCCACATTGGTGGAAGAGGAAACATTTTCCCATCTTGTAAGGCTTGTCTCACTCATTTATTTAAATGGACCAAGTAATAGGTTAAGCAAATTGGGTTTGGGTTGTCGTGTTGGACTAGTCAAATTGGACTAGTAGTAGACTTAGATTATTAAATATTAATGGTCAAAGATAGATTATTAAATATTAATGGTCAAAGATAGGGCCTTGGGCCTTTGGGCTCTTCTTGACTAAATAATATTTTTTTAATATATAATCCGAAATTAATTAGTCCTTAATTAATCTTTTTATTAATTCAGTGCAAAACAAATTCTGTTAAATAAGGGATTAACTGCAGATAGTTTTTGGCAGTTAATTTCGGCTGGTGGTTTACAACCACCATTAGAAGCCTATAAATGAAGGAATCTAGATAGAATTTGAAGGCTAATGATACACACAATCTTTCTCTAAAAAATCGTTTATCTTTCCAAAGGGATCATGGTGAATTTCGACAGATTCAAGATCTGTTCTTGAATTGGGTTGTTGTATCCTCAAGACAGACCCATTCCAGGGAAATTTCTGTCTTGGGACACTGCAAAAGCAGGCCTCTATATACAATTTCCTATCTTTGACCAATTGGCAGAACATCAAAGGGAAGTGGAAACTTGGAGCACAAATGAATATAATTGCAGAAATTATATTCTGAATGCCCTAGATGATTCTCTCTATGATATTTACTCTACCATGACTACTACAAGAGAGATATGGGAATCACTGGAAAAGAAATACAAAACAGAAGTGGCATGTTCCAAGAAATTCGTGATTGGAAAATTCATGAATTTCAAGATGGTGGATACCAAATCTATCCTCAAACAAGTGGAGGAAATTCAAGTCATTGCAGATGATCTTGAAGTTGAAGGTATGGGTATAAACTCTAACTTTCTTGTTGGTTCAATCATTGAAAAACTTCCTCCTTGGTAGAATTTCAAACTATATCTTAAACACTTAACTGATGACATGAGTTTTGAGCAACTTGTGTTGAGAATTCGAGTGGGAGAAGATAATAGATTGAATGAGAAGGCAGATGCAAATTCCTTGGAACCAAGTGCAAACTTTGTTGGAGAAGCAAGTACTTCAAGGACAAAGCACAACAACAAGAAAGGGAAGCAAGGCTCCAAAAACTCTTCCAAAGATGGAAAAAATCATGGCCCTAACAAGAAGAATTTCAAGAAGAATTCTGGTCCATGCTATGTTTGTGGCAAAATTGGACACAAGGCCAAAGATTGCATATTCAGGAGGGGTCAAAGAGGAAACAATGGAGGAAATAATGGAGGGAACAATGAAAACAATGGTGACAATTCTAGTGGAGGAAACTCTGGTCAAGCCAACATGGTTGAATCACCAAATCAGTTTGTTACTGTGATTCAAACCAACATGGTTAGCAATTGTGTGGATTGGTGGATTGATACCGGAGCCTCAAGGCACATTTGCAACTCCCGAACCATGTTTTCTACATACCAGAAAGTCTCGGATTCTGAACCAATGTTTATGGGGAATGGCTCTACTGCAAAAGTTGAAGGAAAGGGAAAAGTGAAGCTGCAACTGATGTTTTGCATGTTCCTGAAATTACTAAGAATTTGATCTCTGGTCCTATTCTTAGTAACAAAGGTTTCAAACTTGTATTTGAGTCTGATAAGTTTGTTCTCACCAAGGATGGGGTGTATGTTGGAAAGGGATACCTTAGTGAGGGTCTCTTCAAAGTCAGTGTCTTACCTGTGTACTATGGTGTTGAAACACCAAACAATGATATAACCAATGTTAATGTTAATGCAATAATGGGCATTACTAGCCCCTCTTCTATGTATATGCATGATCCTTCAATTTTATGACATTCTCGTTTGGGACATGTCAATTTTCGTTCTATTCAAAGAATGGCAAAACTTGGCATGTTACCAAAATGTTCATTAGATAAAAACTTAAAATTTGAGGTTTGTGTAGAATCAAAAATTTCACAACATCCTCATAAATCAGTTGAAAAATCTAATGAAATACTTGTCTTAATCCACTCTGATTTATGTGATTTTAGAGCAACACCTACAAGAGGAGGAAATAATTTGTAGCACCTGGTTCCTGGTACGTAAAATTTATTTTAGTGTTTTTCATTTTTAACCTTGGACTCGGCGAGTTGTAGATTCGACTCGCCGAGTAGAGATGGGATCCGGAACACGTTTAAGTTGGCGACTCGGCGAGTCCATATTCTGGACTCGGCGAGTCCCCGCTGTCTGATGAAACCCTAAATTTCAAGGGTTTGCACCCTATTTAAACCCTCTTATCCGCCCCCAAGCTCTCCCCCTTCACCCTCAGAGCTCTATACTTCGTTCAAGCCTTGTTCCTTGTGAGTTTGAAGCATTTTGGTGTGTTTTCTTGAAGATTTGGAGAGGGAAGGAGAGTAGATCAAGAAGAGAAAAAGGAGGCCAGGCATTCTTGTGTTATCTCAATGATTTCCTTGAGGTATAACTCAGTTTCCCTTTGTTTTCATGCTTTTGTCTCTTGTAGCTCCATGAAAGTGCTTCTTGAGCCTTTCCCAAGCTTTTTTGTGTATTAGGGTTGGTAATAAGTTGTTTAGCCTCTAGATATATGCATGATTGAGCTCCAGGATCTTGGATCTACTGCCTTTATGGAGCCATATTGCATGAAAGCCCTAGATCTACTCTTTTGGTGCATTTTGAGCCCTAAAACCCTCATGGGTGTTTATTTACACGTAAAGTTGGAAACTTTACGTGTTAACCAGGCCCTAGAAACCCAGATCTATGAATGACATGAGCTGGATTCAAGCAAAATCGTGTGTATAGTATTTGCATGTGGCCGACTCGGCGAGTCGAGTCGCGAGTACCCGAGTTTTCTCCCTTTTCGTATTTTCGGGTTGGAGTAGTGAGTCATTGGGAGTGACTCAGTGGGTCGGAAGCCAGACTCACTCATGAAGTAACTCGGCGAGTCAATGCCATGACTCGGCGAATTCAAGGCAATCTTCTTGCCTCAAGAACAGACTCGGCGAGTTGTTCATACAGCTCGGCGAGTCTCAGCATAGAGTGTTCTTCGGATGAAGATGAACTCGGCGAGTTGTTCATACAACTCAGCGAGTAGGATGAAGGACTATTGGCCTTTGGTTTAGAAGGAAAACTCATCGAGTCAATGCCTAACTCGACGAGCAGAGACGGGTTTATGGTCAGGCAAAGGGATAGGGACTCAGCGAGTTGGCAAGCCAACTCGGCGAGTCGGGTCAACTGGCAGTGACTTTGACTTTGACTCTTGGTTTGGTTAGGGGTAAATGGTCATTTTACCCCGAGGTCGGTTAGCAGTATTTGACTACGGGTTTTGTGGGAATTATAGCTGGAGGATTTCCAGAGCAGCAGCAACAGAAGACAGTCAGCTCCCACGCATATCAGCGGCTACTTTGAGGTGAGTTACCTTCCAGTAGCGGTGGGTCTACGGCCACAATGCCGGCCCACCAATAGGAGTTGTATGATAGATGATTGTCTCTGTGATATTCATCTAAGGTTGCTACTACCTGTGATATGTTTATGTGCTAGTATGATATGCTGCTATGTGCTAGTGACAATAGGGGGAGATAGTCCCCAGATTATCGGTTGATAGGGCCGAAGGGACGGTCGTGCCCAGCCATGCTAGATATATTATGTGATATATGTTATGTGATAGTAGTAGGGGGTGAAGTAGTCCCCAGATTCCGGTCGAGAGGATCGAAGGGGAGACCAGCACCCAGATATGCTAGTCAGTATCCGGTCGAGAGGACCGAAGGGGAGGCAAGCTCCCAGATATACTGGTCAGTATCCGGTCGAGAGGACCGAAGGGGAGGACAACTCCCAGATGTACTAGACAGTATCCGGTCGAGAGGACCGAAGGGGTAGTTCGGGCACCCAGATATGCCTGACAATATATGTACGTATGTGATTGTATGGTATGTGGTATGTTGGGGGAACCCGTTAAGCTTCGTGCTTACAGTTTTCAGTTTTCGTTTCAGGTACCTCTTCTTCAAAGGGGAAGGAGCTGGCACGGTAGCGGTACATCACACACATGCTTGTATTCCGCATCATGAGATCTTCCTGGGGATTTGTACTCTGACACTTTTATGTTTTATAAAAATGTTTTCCAGACATGCACTATGTTTTGTGAAATGATATGATCGTTGAACGTTTTATTCCTAATGTTTTGCTAAGTACATGTTTTAAAAATGAAATTTTTGGCTCGTATTTTTGGGATGTTCCAGAATTATTATATATCCTTATTGATGATTGCAGCAAGTATTGTTATATTTATTTGTTAAATACCAAAGATGAAGCCTTGAATTATTTTAAGACTTACAAGGCTGAAGTTGAAAATCAACTTGACAAAAAGATCAAAATTCTAAGGTCTGGTCGAAGAGGAGAATATGAATCCAAAGACTTTGCTGAATTTTGTTCTTTAAATGGTATTATACATCAAACAACTACTCCATATACTCCCTAACAAAATGGAGTGGCAGAAAGAAAGAATAGAACATTGAAAAACATGATGAATCTTGGCTCGAATCATAAATTAGGTTTGAAGGAGTAAATGTACATGGTGACGAGGAATGACTGGAAATCAAAATAGAGGAAGTGGTTGAAACTTAGAGCATTCATAATAGAGAGTTTAATGGAAGAGTTGAACGAGGTGTCATGCCTGCTTGTCATTCAATGGATACAACTCCACCATTGTGAAATGTCACCTTGGCATTCAATGAATTTGGAGTTCAATGGTCATTGAACTCTTCAATGGGAAAAATGAAAGTATTTAAATCTGTAAATAAATATTTTTTTAATATGTTATATTGAACCTGTAGAGTTTAATGCATTGTGGGATAAAAATGAATAGAATTGTATGGCATAGTGAATAATGATGTGGCACTCTATTGAACTTTATAGAGTTCAATGCATTGTGGATGCCCTTATTTTTTACACCTATTATATAGTTTGTAGTACCCTAGTTGTTTTAATGTATGTCCCATCATTTCATGTATTAATATAGAAGAAATTCAGATGTACGTGTGGTTAAATATAACATTGCATCACGGTTATATATACAAAACACCCGACAATGCTTATCTACTACAGATTGATTGAGATTTTTTTATGCTACTTCTTACATAGAAAATGATGCATCTATTATGCAAACCTCATGAATAGTATTAATGGTTTGCATTCAATGTTAATAACTGTATAGAAAGTGAAACTTTTATAAATGCATGTGGATACTCTTATCACTTAGAGTGGGAAATGCCTAAAAAACTCGTGAATTATTTACCGTTGAGATATAATACTCACGAATAGTTCATGGGGTTGATTTTTCATTTTGTAATAAACTTCCTTATTTCTTAATGGGTTAACTGTCTTCCTTATCAAGGTTTCAAAGGAGTGGACATCCATACAAAATTCTTACATCAAAATATATCATTATGATATAGTAATTCCATTATTTACTATATAGACTCCATCGAATCAAGGTAGAAGGTTTTTTTTAATGTCCTAATTCCAAGGTGTGTAACAATTATCTTTGTAGAACGTGAAGTGTAATGGAATCATATATTACATTACATTTTTATAGGATAAGAGAAAAGACTGCAAATATTTTAGATGGAACGATGAGGAACTAACCACACTAAGCTACTATGGTTCTTGAAATGCACAATAAAATGAAGGTACACATTTAGAATTGAAGAAAACATAGTTGGAGTTGAAGAAGAACAAACACAACAATATAAAATTTAGGATCAAATGTTGGAAATAAAGGAACTCAAATAAATACAGTTTAAGTTAGAAAAGCATAACAAAAACATTTTTGAAGTATAAAAACATAAGTATCCAAATGTTATATTTCTAAGGGTTTTTTTTAGAAATGTGAGTAGTTGTCTTCAAAAATATGTGTTGTAATATCTATGTTGTTGAAAACATCTCTCATGGATTTGCTATAAGTTGATTATTGAATAGTTCATATCTTTTGCGAATAATTCTACATAAAAAATACATACTTAGCAAACCTAATAAATATTTATAATATACTAGAGAACAAAGTATTACATTACAATAGTTACATCAACAATCTAACACACTAGACAAATAGGTTATAAAAAAATAGAGTAATTAGAGATGGTATTGACACCTACTAGAGAATGAAATGACACATATTAAACATCGAAGAAATATGAAACTGTTCTACACATGTTTTTTGGGTGTTTACTTGATCCCATCTTAATTAAGAGGTAAATACGAAGTCATTAAAATCCTTAGTAAACGACATGTGAGCCTTCTGTACAGGCTAATTTGCACGTCGACTACATATACATTCATCCTTGTAAGCTGCTTGTTTTCCTTCACTAAAATAACCATGGGTTGGTCAAAAGATAGGGTCTTTTTAACCTTCTTGATTGCCTTCTCTACAACTACCTTAAAATAATTCAAAATGAGCTAGGTTATTAACGATTTAATGAAACAATACGAAATCGAATATCATTTATCAACTTACTTGGGAATAATTCATCATATATGATATACCATCATCTTCATTGCATTGTCTTCAATGTTTTCATCAAAAGACATCAATTATGAAAGTTTTGAGTTGTGTTGTAGTGATTTTTTCCTCCTCTTCCGACCTACGATATATACTAGATGATCGGAGTACAGCAAACTATTTGCAAGATCTTTCATGATTTTTTACGTAACCAATTATACATAAAAGTAGCATTGTGGAGAATAAATTTCATTTGGGAAACAATATTGATGATTAATTCAATAAACATGTATTTGCTAATTGCTAGTTATCATACATGCTTTTGTAGGGATAGTGGTTGTTTTTGGATAGTAAAATTTTGGAGGTTATGTAAAAAAACCCTTAGGCTGCATGGTATGGGCAACCAAAAAACAAACGTCATTTGAAAGGCCACATCATTATCTTCTTTCCATCACATTTTTTTGGGGTGGCCTTCCAAGCCTTCAATGCAGTTGTGAGGCCAAGAAAGAAGCAAGAAAGAAGAAACACAGAGGAAGGAAGAAAGAAGAAACCAGTGTTGCTCTTCGTTACCATCACCACGGGAAGCAACGTAACACCAAAACACGAGAGACCGGGGCGGTGTTTGTGTCGTGGTAACGCAGTTTTCCGGCGCCATGTTATAAAAACGTCGGTGGGTGTTGCCCACACCGAATAGTCTTAGATATAAAACTCTAGTAGATAAAAGATAATGTTAAACTCTAATGCTAAATATCATTTATTTTCCGTGTACCTTTAATTTGTAAGAAACCAAGTAGTTAGTATCTCAATTAACTATAAATATTATCTAGTCGTTTATAAAAGTTGGTCATAATTTGTTTGACATATAAACTATTTTAAACAGACTATAAAAGTTTTTTTCTTCGGTTGGAACAAATGTTACTCACATAATGAACAAATTGCTACAAACTTTATGTGGATTGTTCAAGTTTTGGTACACGCTCTAGGCTCTTGTTTCGGCCCATGACTCATGAAATAAAAGCTTTGGGCTTGTATAAAGTCGAAACAGTTTTCTTGGATTTTTTTTAATATCAAAACAACCCACATAATAAAAATTTCAACCAAATGTACCTCGGTAGCATTGTAGGAAATAAATGATTTTCTTAATACTAATATTTTCATTTAAAATTTATAATATAACAAAAATGATACGACATTAGTCCCGAAACGGTGATGATGGAAAATATGCTCATAGTCCTAACACACTTAGAACAATCGATAATAGTACTATTAATAGCAGGGTCATTTTGGGTAATACACAAGGACCGCAATAAACAATAAATGACAATGGAAAAATTATAAGGACTTTATTTGTTAATTAAATAACATAATTTAATTACTTAAATGAAATCTAGAAATTATGGAGGATAAAAGAGGATAATTAAATAGTTAGATAATTATCATTTATATGAATAATTATTAGTTGACTAGATAATTATCTTCTAGAGTTTTCTATCTTTCCCTATAAATAGAGAGGCCTTATGGACGGAATTTATGATGAGTTTTACAAAAAAAAGCCTAAGAGAAATTTGGTCCTACCTCCTCTTTCCCGAAACTCACAAATCACGATGTCACATTGTAGTGGCTTTAGTGTCACGACGTGAAACCTGCAGTTCTAGTAGATTTGGATTTGTGAAGCCTCATTCATGGTGTTCATTGTCGGGTTGTTGTCTAGTATTGCTGATCTGAGTTCCTTGGGTGTGACTACGAAAGAGGAGTTCTACGTTGGACTCTTAACTCTCACCAAACAATCAAAGATCTATGAGGGTTTCTACAAACCCGAAAAAGGTATGTATTATTTCATAATCAAGTTGCCTTAGATATGTTGTATGTAGATCTCATTTTCGGGCCTATTGACGATTAAAATTGTTGCTTTCATTGTCCCACTAATTTTGTTGTATGATCCTCAAAACCCATTAGGTGACTTGGAGCTCACGGTTGTTGATTGGAACCTATTGTCACACACTAAGAAAAAATGACGTTAGTTGCTTCCCGGGAGGGACACTCCGATGGTCAAGTCAGTAGGTGATCAGAGGGGAGAGTATGCGTGAGTAGAATATGTATGTATGAGAGTATGTATGTGTGTATCTGAGAGACGATCCCCGTACCTAATTTATTCTAGTCCTTTTATATCTAGGGTTTGGAATACCTTGCGTGGTGACCATCTGGACGAATTTGTTAGAGCATGGGATCAATCATTAGTCCACCTGTCCCCTGATTGATCTTGGAAGATGTTGATTGGTGCAGAGGGAATATTCGTTAGTGGCATGAGCATTCCCTTGTACCAACATCTTCTAACGTGCCTACGTCACTAGGCGCGACTATTGTGTGCCTTGGACACAACTTTATCTTTGACATCTAAGCAAGAAGTGAATTCTCCATCAAGGATGATTTTCTAAGTCCCACGAGTGACACAACTGGAGGCTCTTCGTTGCACTATTATTGTAATACCCAAATTTTCAAAATGAATTTTTCATTTAAAATAGTTTATCTCTTTAACATTTTTCATAAAAATCTCCTTTTTGTTTTAATTACAATACATGACTCTTTTGTTCAATCAATTAGTAAACCAGGATCCTCAAAACAAACTCTTCCTCTGGTGTGTACAATCGAGCCGGTGCCGTTCCGTGATTCTGAGAAAAACCTGAAACACATAGCACAAAACACTGTAAGCACAAAGCTTAGTGAGTTACCCAAAATACCACACATATCACATACTAGCCACTCAAGGCTATAACTCTGCGGGCCCTTGGGCCCTAACTCTGTGGACCCTTTGGTCCTAGCTCTGTGAACCTTCCGGTTCTAACTCCGATATACTCTGATATACACACGGCATAAATCACATAGAAATAATGCAGTGCAACACATCACATAGATAGCATACAATAACTCCGTCACATAACTCTAATTACCTACTCAAGGTAAAGTATAGTGGGAAGACTCACCTCAGATATCTCGGTAAATCTCTGACTCGGTAGAAATATGGTCTAGCCTCCGCCTGATCACATAAAGTAAATACTCTCATAAATATAACTCTCGAGACTAGAATCAACTCTCTCTTGGCATCCTCAGAAGGGTAAAAGACCATTTTAACCCTCTCTTGGCTCAACGGCCCCATTGTTGACCAAACCCTAAAAGTCAACAAAAGTCAACGGTCAAACTTTGACCCGACTCGTCGAGTGCACTTGGGCGACTCGGCGAGTCTACACATGTCTACTATCTCTCTAGTCTCTCTTGGCACGTCGAGCATTTCCCCTTGCTCGACGAGCTACACCTGGCATGAATCGTGGGGCTACCCCGACTCAACTCGCCGAGTCTCAAGAACAACTCGGCGAGTTCCGCCTTGAACTCCAGTCCCCTAATACCCCTCTAACTCACTGAGTTATTTCCCCAATTCGGCAAGTCTACTCACTGAGTGATTTACGGGAAGCCCTAACCCTACTCGCCGAGTTGTTCTTCAGACTCGGCGAGTTCATTCCATGCACAAACTCCTTTGACCTCCTGAGGTCAGATCTGTTCCTTAAATCCATAGATCTGACCTTCCCAAGAATGATAATCACGTAAAGTTTAGACCTTGACACTCATATAACATCTAGATGGTCTCACTTGGTGATTTAGCCCCAAAAATAACATCTTAAACTCATGGCTCCCAAAATAACTCATAAAGCTCCAAGGGTTAAGGTCTCGGGACCTCTTTGAGTCCGGATCCAAAACATAAACTCGAGAAGGGACCAATTGCTACACATATCCATCCTCTAAAGGGGTTAGAAAACCCTAACTCTAAGAATCAACACCAAATCTGAAGAAGGTCTGAATAAATACCTCAAGATGAAGTCTATGAACTCTGAAGTCACCATAATCGCACCTCCTTCAGCCTCCTCTTGCCTTGGTCACCTCCTTTTGCAATTACACCAACAAAATGATCAAGAATGGCCTCTCCTTCCTCACAAACACTCTAGATCTTTTAGCGTTTCTCTCTGGGGGTTTGGTAGCCGCAAATGACGACCCTAAGGGCCTTTAAATAGGTCCCAAACCCAGGAAATTACGGTTTCATTAAACAGTGTGGACTCGCCAAGTCCACTCATGAGCTCGTCGAGTCCAGCTGTGAACCCGGATAAGAATCCGCGACCATACTCGGCGAGTCTAACACCAACTCGCCGAGTCCCCTCCCAACCTTCAAAAATAAAGGAATAAAATAATATACCTCGGAATCCGGGTGTTACAATTATTGTCCCACGACGTATCCATAAGGACATGTCATCAAGCCCTAAGTCTAGTAATCATAGTGTATGCATAGTCTATCCATGATGTTCTCGACTTCAGATCACATGTCTCCTTCATCCGTTTGCTTGTTAGTTATAACTTCCCTGATCGTGGCTGAAATACCCGTCTCATCGGTTCCTTCATTATGGAAGGATTTTTTTTCATGCTCATCAAATCTCTTCCATAAATACCTTGATTTATTAGGTCTCCTATTTACATGTCTTTCTTGTTTTCCTCCATTTGTCTCTCATCTTCTTACAACGGCTCTTCCACTAATAATGTTTTCTTCCTCTGGTGTCATTCTGAGGCTGGAGTACTTTGATTCTTTGAAAGAGAAGTATGGTTTCCAACTATACGATGGAGTGGTTATTCCTCTGGATGGATCACTGTTTTCCGAGCCTCCTCCCAGTAAGGTTAGGATTTATGTCAAGACCTTTGATGTTGGGTATCGGCTCCTTACCACTATTTTCTCCAACGAGTTACTTCAAAAGAGCAGGATTAACGTTTATGGTTTGACTCCTAATTTTGTTACCAAGATTGTGGCGTTTGAGATGTTGTATCGTTCTCAAGGGATGATTCGTGATATTTAAGTTTTTAAGAATTATTTGCGCTTTTCAACCACCCGCAATAAGTATACTTTTTATGCCTGAAAAAATAGTCACGTTCTCATACCGGAAGGAAAGAATAGCCCTAAAATTAATTGAATAATTGGTTTTGGTTGGACAGTTCTTGCGTGGGAGGCCTTTATTACCATACTGAGTCTACCTTCAATGGCGTTCCTAAGTTGTTGCCACACAATCAAGAGGTTGTTCGCCACTTGAAGAGTTTTCACGTCATTCCCAATGAATTTCATGATGTTATCTTGGTCAGAGCCTATATAAGCACTAAGTGGCAGCGTTGCAGAAAGATGCATGAGTTCTATGTGGTCAACAGTGGTATGTATTAGGATTTCCTTCTCACCTTTCTCCTCCTTCTATATATTTTTTTCTAGAAAAAAATAGGAAAAAAGGATTTTTATTCTGATGTCTGATTTGTGGATTTTCTGAGTAAGAACTTCAAGGGATATTTGTTATTCAGGGAGGTTGATTTAGTTGTCTCCCTGCGTTTGCCTAGTCGTATGCTGAGAAGGGTGATTCTGGGTACAAATGTGTCGACACATAATGAGAGGTTCGTCGTTGAGACCAATGTACTTTCTACGATTCTTGTGAATGCCCGGTGTCTGGGATGTCAAAGCATGACTAACCTAGTCAATTGGAATATGTGAAAGACAAAAATAGGATATTTATTCTGGGGTTGGGAGCCGCTTGGCTAGAAGGAGGGCACTTTGGGAGGTTTTTGATGTTAACAGGGATGTTGGTAATGTTACTATTATGGGTCATGTGAAAAGGAGGAAGTTTGATGCTAACCTTGCTGATTTTCGCCCTCCTAGTGGAGAAGTTATAACGATTTTTACAACCTAAGGAGAACACCGAAGGAGGTAAACAAACAATTTTTTTAAGAAAATCCCCATTTGAAGGTGCTTATGGGACTATTGGGCTAAACACTAGTAAACCAACAGTTAGCTCTATTGGGCTAAACACTAGTAAACCAACAGTTAGCTCTAGTGTTTCGTTGATATATGATGTAGTAGGTGGATCGCAGAAGGTGGGTGGTGGTACTAGTGATGTGTTATTTTTATACCACTAGTTTTGAATTTATAAAAAGCTATCGAATCTCAAGTAGTTTTAAAACACAAATAGGCATTGTACCTAGTCCTGAAGTAATATAGTATAAACTAAGAAATGGTGTCGAACTCAAGGAGAATGGGTATGATTTTGATTCAAATAAATAAGAAATAGTTAAACTAAAGACATAAAAGTAAAGAGTTTTATTTTTAAAAAAAACTATTAAACTTGTTTAAACACTCAAATTAAGCAAACAAAAGCAAAGAACTAATTTAAACTAGTAGATTTGAAGTACTTCCACTAGAATACGAATCCCCCAAGTTTTCTATGTTTGACTCGTTAGCATGCAACAGATTAATGAGTTGTTTACCTAATTTTATGATTAGTTATATTGGTCAGAAATCCTAGTATTAATGATTAATGAACATCCAATCCCAATGATCATGACAATAAATCAAACATAGCATGGATAACTATAATTCTCTAACACAATCAAAGTTAATATTTTATATTACCTAGCCCTAAGATCGAATAAATCTCTAGTCCTAACAATTTAATGATAAAAAATAGTTAAGAATCAAACTAATGTAACTAGATTGATCTTCTAAACTACATGCAACTCACACTTATGTAATAAAAGTCATAACTTTAACATGAAAGATAAACAATCAATCAAAAAGAAGTGTTAATCTAAACTCACATAATCCTACTAACGAAATCAAAACATATTAATTAGGGTTCATCTACATTTAGTAAAAGTAATAAGGTTTTTAGCCTTGCATCATAACTAGAAAACATAATTTAATGAATTCGGAATTGAAATGCATGATATAAAACAAACTGAAAACGATAAAATCGATGAACTCTCGCTTGATCTTCAAATACACACTTCAAAGGTGTTCTTCCACTCTCAAAAAGCGTATGGAATCGTCAAACTTGTTGCTAAAGTTGGTGTATGTTGGCATTCTAATTAAGGCTGCAAAACTCATATATTTATAAAATTGCGATGCCACGATGTGGTAAAGGTCTCACCATGATGTTGTGATCGGGTTTCCTTGTCGCACAAGAACATGTATACCGAGACATGATTTTTACGGGAGTTTTTGGAATTCTCTTAAGGGCGCAACACACCGCATAGTGGATGTGGCGTGTCTTTCAAGTTTCTTCCCAATTTTGTTCATTTTTCGTCAGCTTCAGCTCCATTATCCTCCTTTTTCATCTCAACTCTGATTTTAACCGTAAATGAACATTTTAAAGCAAATTAAGTATCATATATCTTAAAATATAATTTTTTTTATCAAATAGATTAATATAATGACCTAAAATATATAGTTAAATAAGGTCATATCAAATTACACCACACTTATCTTTTGTTTGTCCTCAAGCAAACTAGATTGTTATTATACTATCATATGAAAACCTTGTTTAGAATTTGTAACATTTAGATCTTTGACTTGGCTTTTGCTGCATAATTACATGATCTTCATGCTTTGTAAGCTATTATTGACTAAATATCTTTTCACACACTTATTTTTCACAACTTTTTTTTTTTATACTTTTTTTCTTGTTTTCCACTTAGATAAAAACCTAAATAAAAACACATGCTTAAGCTCAGAAACTTAGCATCGAGTTTTATTGGTTAAAGATATTATTCAAATGTGTAATGACTACATAAATTTTTTGGGGTACATTTTTGTAAACAATGCAAAACTTTTATATCCCTCAAACTACACAAGATTGTGTTTTTGTCTCATGATTTCCCTAGAACTAGGAATCACAAATATATTATATCATATAAGTGATGTATCGTAATTATAACACCTATTAATTTTACCAGCTATCAATCTAACTATTACAACTTAAGGTAGTAGACCTATTCGCAAATAATATAGCACAAACAGTCTAATATCGAACTCAGGGAACGAATTTAATTTACTAGCCTAACTATTAATAGATTAATCTAAAAGCAGGCAAAAGTTAAAAAAGGGTTTTATCTGATTTTTGAAGTTCAAACAAACTTAAACACTTAACTAATGGTTTTAATCAATATACTAAAAACACTTTCGTTTAGTTCGAATCCACCTTTTCTCTATGGTTAGTTACTAATTGTGGATTATTAAAGTTGGTTACCAATTATTTCATAATTAACAACTCAAGTCCAAATTTACTAATATTTTCACCAATTCATGAACTACCTTGTATGGTCATACACAAGCAAAACACATAATTAGTTATTTATTATGGATAGGCCATGTAAGATTTATCTAAGCTAACACCATTATGGTCACAATTATGTTCTCCAGCATAACTAAATTTGTTACTTTTATTACTTATCTAAGATTTGGTCGATCCCAGCTCTAGTAATTTAATGGTCTCTAAATCACTAGCTAATCAAGTTCATGTAATTGAATGGTCACTAAGCTACACTTAACTTGAATTTAAGCAACAAAATCACAACTTTAACATACTAGGTAATGATAATCAAACACACAAAACCAACTATTAAAATCCATAAATTAATAAACTAGGCCATAAAGTTAAAGTATCATCTACCTACATGAAAGCAAATAAGTTCAGCTACTCATGGCTGAAAACAAAAGCATAAGTTCAACATAAATCAACATGATTAAAGTAAATCAAACTGATGTGATGATGTGTTCTTTAATCTCTTAATCTTCAAACAAAATCTCTTTCAAAGGAATGTTTTGTGTACTTTTTTGAACTCTAAATCGAATATCTCAAAATACATCTCCTCTCAAAAACTCTCCAAAGGCTCTCCAAATCTTAATAGTGAAGGAATATTTATATTTTTGGAAAACACGTCGTTCACGTCGTGAAATAGGGTTTCACGTCTTGAACTGGGTGTTTATCCATATCGGACAAGGATTCCAACTTCCCGTGTAGTTGTCTTCTAGAATACCCTCTTCATGTCGTGGCCTTGGGTTTCCACGTCATGATCTTGGTTTTTGCTAGAATTTTTCTTCTTTAAAGCTTCAAGCCTCCAAAGTTCCAATCCTTGTCATCCATATTCTTCGACAGTGTTCCATTTGGCTATAAAATACAATTTAATTCAATAAGTACCAAATATCTTTGCAAATAACCAGAATATTACTTAAAATGTATTAAAATATTGCCTAAAAATGTGTATAAATATGGCAATATCAAAATACCCTAAACTTATCTTTTGCTTGCCCTCAAACAAAACTAATTTATTTTAAGTTAAACTTTCATCACCAATATCACATAAGACAATCCATTTTGAACTCAACCATTATACCAAGACCTCACTACACATATTTATGTCTAAGGTTCCTAAAAACATCCCAATCCTAAATACGCACAATCCTTATGAACCTCCATCCATTAGTTTATACGACACTCATTTTTGCAACCCTTCGAATCCATCCTCAAAAATCTTTCTTAACGTCAAGGTATTTTTGGTTAAGCTACCCAAGCATACATAATCTAGAAAAATTACAACTTTGATACCACAATGGAGCTCTTAGAATTCTTCACTTCTTTGATATTTATTCTTTGATTTCTTTGAATTATTTGAATTCACCACCTTTATGTTTGATTTTCGGTATCTTCAACTTTTTGATTCTTCAAAATTTTGATCTTTGATATTCATACTATGATAGCTCCAAAATTCTTACAACTTTTTAGTAATTTTTTTTAATATCTCACTTTTTTCTCTCAAATCCTACATGCTTAAGCAAGGGAGCTTAATTTCAACCTTTATTGGTTAAAGGTATTAGTCTAAGTGCAATGACCACATAAGCTCTCCTGAATAGATTTCAGGTGCAGGCTGCAAAACTTATTATGCCATATAAACTACCACATTTATCTTTCATATCTCATGTTTTTTCACTAAAAGTTTGGAAGCCACAAATATACTATAACATATGTCGGCTCAATTAAACATTGGAGCTCGCATTGGATCACCACATGCAACACAAGCAACTTAAGTTTTTAATTATTACTAGATTTAATTTTTATATTATTATTTCAAATCTATTAAAAATTTTAAATTTTCTTGCAATTTATTTTTTCGACCCCTACCTCACACTTATTTCATATAATGCCCTCATTGTATGCATAAAATAATTTAAAAGAAATAAAAGGAAGAAAAAGGAACTGACTCCCTTGCGGTAGTAGTGGCGAGATCGAATTCTGCATGCGTGTGGAAAACTTGAACACCTTGAGTATGTGATTGGAACTTGGATTTTCTGAGAAACGTAAATGTACCAGCAAAATGCGAATTAGAAACTTGCATCTTCAAAAATTGTGGTACATAAGATCTTCAAAACATAACATCTCAATGTGGGAAAGCATACGCCACATTGTAAGGTTGAAAGAGTAGAATAAAAATCCCATTTTTTTGCTACCATGACGTGGTAAGAGAAGTCACGACATGGCATAGATGTAAATCGAATTCTGAATCACGATGGCATCAAAGTCACGACGTGGTGAATAAAGGCCATGTCGTGAAAAACGGGTGCACTAGAAAGCAGTTTTGCAATACTTATTCCATTCAAGTGATGTGCAATTGACCTTCTTAATGAATTAAGACTCTTCTCAAAACTCTAATTTCCTAGACCCTCTCTTTTTTGCACACAAATTTCACCCCACACTTATTAAAGATTATGGGCTTCGACTCGTAACTCTAAAACACACGACTTTTCTCGTACACTCTTATCTCTATTCTCTCATGTTTCTCACGATATTCTAATAAATCCGCAACAAAACAAACAAATTGGTGGAAAATAGAAAAACAAACATCACATAATTCGGTTACAAGTTTTAAAAAAATAAAATAAAAATAAAAAATCACAAACTAAAATAAACTAAAATAACTAAGAAAATAAAAAAAGACTAAAAATAAAAAGGATAAAAATTAATAATCAGCTTCGTCATCTCTCGCTCCACTTGTCCCGACTCCATCTCCCCGTCTTTCGCATAGCTCCTCCCATGTCGGAAGGTGGCATGGTCGGCAGTCGCTCAGCGTTAAGGTGTGAAAATAAAACATCGATTGCTTGGTTATGATAATTGATACCGCCACAGAGATTATCCAAATAAGTATCAACCCGAATTTAGAATGGGTCGGTTGGTACCCAACCCTCAAATTGTTGAGGTGGTTGTTGTTGTTGGCGCCTTTCCCCACAAGCTCTAACATTTCTCCTTCCTTTTTGCCTTAGTTCCTCCCCTTGTTGACCAATTGTTTGTTCATTATCTTCTGGGGGTATTACATATCCCCCGCTAGTATTCACCACAACTCGCATAAGACTCAAAAATTGAGTCGTCAAATCCGAGTCCTTAAAACGTGTCAGATTCCGAATAAAGTTAGGACTCAAAATCCCATATCAGCGAGCTAGTCGAGTGATCAAATGTCCACTAGTAATAGGAATACTAGGCCGAGAATTTACTACCTTCGTACCTAAAAATCTCGCAAGCATGTATGTAAGATCACAAAAAAAATCATGTCGTAATGATGCTCCAAAGATAGAATAAATTATGGGATGACACCTTGTTACCATGATGTTTATGATTAATGGTGAAGGTGATCAAGCGGTGCAAGAACTGATAGATAGGTGATCGAGTATGTCCTTCGCTAGGATCACACGAACTATACTCGTGGTTGGAAATAGATCTCCAAAACTGTACGTCAAGCAATCCCATGGTGAAGTCTCGAACACACCCTTGTAAAAATAAGATAAAGTGTGGTGATTGTGTTTCTGCTTTTGTATATAACCCCATTGCCCAAGCAAACTCCCGCAAGCTACATTCTCGATAAACATCTCCCATTGCATTGGAAAGTAAAACCGTCTCCTATAAATAGCTTGGTCCAATATCACTCCACTTCCGTCACCATACCAACCCTACTCAACCATGACTAATCGATTATAGGTGCTAACGTGAACTCCCGATTATATAACCATCCTAGTTTATTTGAATAATTGTTGAGCATGGATTGCGAAATATCTTGTGGGAATCGTATAGCGGATGCAAACTATGAACATCAATATGCCCTTTTTCTTCCGGAATTACACACCTTGGCCTCATGGTACCTGAAAGATTAATAGCAAGAAAACCCAACAAACACCAAACAGTTAAGCAATAAAACAAAAAAGAAAAACTGGTAGCCCAGTTTTCACGTCATGTTCATGAAGACCACGTCGTGATGTCGATCGGTTCGAGATGAATCTGTTCATCGGTCATTTTCAAAGTCATTAGAACTCAAATCCAAGTTTGGGGTTTGCTTAAGACTCTATTCTAAGTACTTTCAAGTAACACGCAACATTAAATCGCATAAGATTGAACTAATTTCGACATTTAGGCTTCAACACAAACCTTAACTTAAATGCCTAAAAATTTAAGGAAATTAGAGATTACAGAACTAATAACATACCTTTGATGATGTAACGAAATATAGAAACAAGAAAAAACAAGATTTTCGGGGATATAAGAAACGCTTAAATCTAACTTCGTATGAAGAAGTCATGATTCGTCGAAGTTTCACATTACACCCTATGCGGCAAAGAGTGTCATAAATAGTTAATCATAGATGAATTACTTATTACCCGAAGTAATCAAAACAAAAGTTATAGTAATCGTAAAAGCGAGAGTGTGCATATAGAGAAGGCTGACTTCTTATGAGGAAGTTATAATTTTTCAAAGCTTAAGCATAGTAGTGTGGACACTGAAGTCGAAATTAAAATTTGTTGATTGTTAGGCAAAGCAATCTAAACGAGAACGGAATTCGTATGAAAGAGTTATGATTTTTATACAGAGTTTATGGTCTAAGCCTTATAAAAATATAAATAAAAAATAAAGTGAGAATTAGCCGATGGAGTCTAAATGAAAGTTGTAGCATTCGTCGACAGCCACGCGTTGATATAAAGAACGTAAAAAACAGAGCTCGTATGAGAAAGCTACTATTTCTAGAAGAAAAAAATTAAAAATTTGTACATGCACTGCTTCTAGAAGGGCGACGTGGACCACCACCTTTTCGACACGTGTCTCAAATTAGGAGGAGCAATGTAGCATGAAGTCGCGACATGCCCGTTATATAGGTGCAGCGTGCCTAGCAAAAAGCCTATATATTGAGCCATAATTCAGCTTATTTGCTCACTCCTCCAAGCTCCTTTCTCTCTGAGCAATTTCCCATCTTAAAATCCGACTTTTCCCTAGATTTTAGAAGAATTTAGCATGGGTCTAAGTTGTCGGAGAGTCAAACAAATAGAAGCTTTCTAGTCGGAGTTCTGCTTGCGAACTTTCCAGACTTTCTGTCAGGAAACTCTGTAGGTTAAGCTGCAATTATTTTATTTCAAGTGTAACTTATAATTATATTAATAGTCATTATTATGAATCTATAAATACGATTTATCAGTGATTCCATGTCATAATATTAATCGATCTACTTACAGGAGTGTCGTCTAGGCTAGATTCGGTGAGGTGTTTATAATGAGATTTCCAAACTGTATACTTTGTATACCAAACGGACCCTACCTCGGATATGATCTTACCTGGTTATTCCTTACTTGGTAGATCTTGATGTAGACATGGAGATTAATGAGGAATCTAGACTATCGTTATCATAGTTGCAATAGTTATAAAATAAGGACTAAGACATAGTAATAATTATATCTAGGTCTTTCAAAAGAAAAAGCTAAGGTGTTAAGTGAAGTTCTGCCCAAATCACAAGTCATCTACTTTTAACAAGTGAGTGCATAGTAACTTTCATCTTACACATAAATATAAAGTATCTAAATGACTAAATGCTATATATGCTAATTATTTGTATTTATGATATCTGTGTTAGATAAAATAATATGATTTTACTTGATTTTATCGTATATGTATTTTTGTACTTATAATATATTGGGTAGTGAATGGTTATGAAAGACGAAAATAATGATGAGATGCCATGAGTTATATAGTACTATTACACTAACGATGTATTCATCTAGCATAGTATAGATGAAGACCATAGAGGAATCTAGACTATCGTTATCATAGTTGCAATAGTTATAAAATAAGGACTAAGACATAGTAATAATTATATCTAGGTCTTTCAAAAGGAAAAGCTAAGGTGTTAAACGAAGCTCTGCCCAAATCACAAGTCATCCACTTTTAACAAGTGAGTGCGTAGTAACTTTCATCTTACACATAAATATAAAGTATCTAGATGACTAAATGATATATATGCTAATTATTTGTATTTATGATATCTATGTTAGATAAAATAATATGATTTTATCGTATATGTATTTTTGTACTTATAGTATATTGTGTAGTGAATGGTTACGAAAGACGAAAATAATGATTAGAGGCCATGAGTTATATAGTACTATTACACTAACAATGTATTCATCTAGCATAGTATAGATGAAGACTACAAACTACTTAGGTAGTCCAATGGAACACTGGTAGGCTCGCTACATGTAGGAGTTAATAAACTACATGTTTTTATGATGTACTCCATTCCCCTCATGGTTGACTTATTGACATATATTGCAATGGAATCCTCAAAGCGGTATTATCTACTTGTTTCTTATAATGATCCTTAAGATAGGTTCCTAGAGATCAATATTTTAGGATTAGAAACCAAGAATAATGAGAATAGGTAACCGGTTTAATTGTGATGTGAAAAAAATATAATTAAAGGATTTAATTATCGTGGGTTGAAAATCCTATGTGCTCACCAGACTTCCAAGTATGATCCACTCAGTTTCTTTGTATCCCATACAGCGGTACGACAACACATGGATAATGAGTTTAAATCTACTGAAAGTTTTAAGGAGTTTGTAGGCCATTAGTATAATAATTTTTTTTGTAAGGCATGCAACAAGCACGTTTATGCTTATGTTTGTATTAGTTATGACATCCCAAATTTGTATATATTAGCGAAAACCATTTCTTTAGAAATGCATTGATATTATTATTATCTCACATTAAAATAATGTTTTGGGAACAAATTCCATAATAAAATAATACTATGAATTAAATAAGCATAAACAAGGGTCTTTTGGGGGGCATGAAAATGGGGATGTCACAGTTGAATTTATAATTTTTCCCATGATCGTAACGCGATTCTGCATCAAAGTATGTTTTCATCTCATTTTCCTCAAAAATTCCTTAAGGATTGGACATAACGACTTCCACTTTCACGATAACTACACTTCAAACAAATCGTTAGGTGGATTATGGATCTCGTTACCAAACGATAGAAACATTTTATGAATCAGGTAGTAAGCTAGTGTTTGATTCAATTTATAACTTTTCTGTTTCATGAAAATCTTAGGATTTTGTGAAAAACAGTTGAATCGTGGCTACCCCACTTTATTTGTACTTTCAAACGTTGTATTCGCATAGTTACAGGACTCATTAGGTGGATATTTTTACATTTTACGACTTAGGTTACTAAGGACTACAAACCTGGATGCTCAGAAAATTTTGAAAAATTGGATTCTAGATCCGAAACCGAAGCCCGAGATCACACCATACACTTTTGATCCTAGTCATCCAATTGCAAATTTATTTTCTATAAATTGGGCAATGTTCAGTTGATCTCTGCACCAATCTTTCCTCAAAAACACTCTCGGACCACTCCCTCCCCTCCTTTTCTTTCTCACTAGAGTCATCGAACCACCACCCTTCCTCGCCGCCTGCCACCGCCGACCGCTACCTCCAACCACCACCAAACAACCCCTTGACCCTCTACAAGCAAAACTCACCGCTCCCTTGTCCAACGCTGGAAACCCCTTTTCCAATCATCTTTTTTTCTTGACGGCAACACCAACACAACCACTGTCCACCATTTTAAGGCGAGACGAAGCTGTTTTACAGCGAACCTCTGCCTATATTTTGAACAGAATAATGCAACGAGCCACCCTTATAATAATAATAATAATAATAATAATAAAACAAAAACAACTAAAATCAATAAAATTAGGAGAACAATAAGTATTATGAGGCTGCATATAGATCCGCCATTCTTTTTATTTGCATTGATTACCTCATCGATGATAAATAAATTCGTAAAAATTATAATAAATAACATCAATGCTCTTTTTATTTTCTTTGTATTTGGCAAAGCATTTATTTTTAGAGTTATCCATGCTATATTTTGGTTATAATCTTATTTCTATATTGATTGGAGTAAACTCATAGATGCGTAAGGGCATAAGGTTGAGGGGAGTGGTGCTGGCTAAACCGAGCTCCACCTTAGCTCTAACAAAGAAGAAAGGAGGAAGAAGGAAGGAAGAAGAGATGGTGTTAGTTTGCCATTACCGAGTTTGGGCTCCAAGCTCGTAACTTCTGACATGGCCAACCTTAAGCACATATAGGGTGTACGACCATACAGAGTATATTTTACCGATTTTTTTTATCTATCGTATATACACTATATTTAACAAGTTTTGAGAATTTGAATAAGAAGGTGGTTAGGGAGTTGGATAAAGCACTTGATGACTTGATGTTAAATTTTTTGGTGCAGGTTCGTAACGTGGCAGTATCATGGATTTGTTTTTTATTACTTTCTCCTATAGTTCATCCCTCTCGAATTGAAAAGAACCACACGGATCATACATTAAGTTAATACCCCTTATAGCCCATTACATTAGTACCCTTATAGCCCATTAATTTAATGCCTTTATTTCTTTAAGTTCTCGGCACACGCAAGGAGTAAATCAGTTTTTTATTTTATTTTTTTCTTAATCGTCGTACATAATTCTCTATATATATATTTTATAATCCTCGATAATTTTTTTATAGATAATCCAAAGTGTTAGGGCTATCTTTTAATCTTAGAACAAGGCCCCTAAAATCAACCGACTCCCGTTGCTTATCGAGTCCATGCAGTGTTTTAAAAACCGGTTTGAACCGGCCAGTCTAACCAGTTGGACCGGGAATCGGGAGAAGGAACGGTTCAACTATCACCGGTTTTATATTGATTTCTGAACCGGATTGAACCGGCCGGTTTTTAGTAAAACCCGGTTGAACCGGTCAAAATAAACCGGTTGAACCGGTTAAAACGAATAAAAATACATGAAAACATTTACATAATAAACTTTGGTGATATTTTTCAAATCTATTTAGTTTTTTTCTAAATAAAAACATATAGTAAATGTTATAAACTTTTTTGATGTGTTTGTATTCATCTAAAAATATATGTCGTTTTGGTATTATACTTTATTTTCTTTCTGACGTATATAGATTGATGTAAAACACTAAAACTTATGGTTATGTGTTATTTTAATGTATTTTGACTCATATACAACTTATTTTTATGTATATTTTTAATGTTTGAACTTGGAAACATCAAATTCATAATTTATATACGTATGTATGTGTAGGAAAATAGAAAAAAACATGAAAAATATAGAAACCGGTCACTATACCGGTTCAACTAAAAAACCAGTTTTTTAAACATTGAGTCCATGTCATTCCTGCCAACTCCGTCTAGCCTAAGAGGTATATATAAAAATAACATGGCTTAAAAAAAGGACAAAAGGTATAAGTTTCGATTCAATTAAACTTTTGGAGACCATGAACATGACATGAAGTTCTCGAATGCTTGGACCGTTTGAAATGCTGATGATGGATTGACCTAATCGCCGACCCCAAAAAATTTCCATTCAAGCTTTTGAAAGAAGATATTTTTGGGTTTAAACAAGACTCTCGCGCGGGTTTTGTTTGTTATTATTTATTAGGTAAATAGTGTGAATTTAATTATTCTTGTCAATCATTCATTCATTTGATATTTTAACCAATAGTTATTAGTTGTTTTACTTGTTTTTGGAATTTTGAAATTTTGGAATTTGCCATGCATTGAAAAAATATAGCAGTCCTTATAAGGATATTTGCTTCCGACTTCAAAAACAATTAACTATTACAAACTTGAAACTTGTTCTCAAAACATGTATAGACGATGTATATTTTTGTGTTTTTATTACATCAAGTTCACTCATTCAATAAAGGCTTCATATTCAAGATGTTTCTCAACTATTTTCTATAAACTCATTTGTATCATTGCATGTATTGACCTTTTTTTGTTTTATTTCGACACTTCTGTTTAGCCCTTGCACCGGTTTATTTTTGATATGTTTGTCTGATTATAGGTTTTCACTTCATCTGATTATAGGTTTTCACTCATCTTAGTTGTTTACCTGATGGTATAAAAAAGCAGTTTGAAAAACTTTTAAATGTAAAACTAAGACAAAATGTAAATAAACTATGATTCTTAATATTATGAGAATAAAAATTGACAATATCATTTATGTTTTATTTTAATTTTGTTAATTAGTATTATTTTGAAAAATAACCCACAAGTAAAAAATAAAGGAAAAGTAAAAGATTGAATAATGCGAAAGGTGGGCGGCTGCAATATAAAAAATAAAATAAAATAAAAGAGGTAATGAAAAAGACAATACTGTTTTTTCTTTAAAGAATTTAATAAGGGACCACTTTACCACATGTCCTTATCTTAGGACCTCGAATATGACATCCTACGACCATGATCCCACATCTTACATTTCTCTTAAGGCCGAGAGTAGTACCACCGACGCCAAAGGTGATTTTCTTCTAGATCAGCAACACATTGGAGGAAGACATAGAAATTAGAAAGAGAGAAGTAGAGATCGAAAATAACAATGGAGGTTGTGGTTCTTTGCCACATCTGGCCATGCTGTATGGTGCCAGGTAAGCATATATTGGAGGGAGGTTGGTATGGACTTCGCCACTTCACCACCACGTCGGTTCATATTGGCGTAGAAAGTACTTTGTTTGGCCTAATTGGTTGAGCCCAACTGAATTTTAATTTTTTTAGAGGGTTTTATCTTTTATGTATACATTTTAAATAACTCATATCATTCAGTTTATTACTTTTTATTGTATCTTTCTAGCTTTATTATTTATACATATTATTTTTTTTCCTTTTTTTGTGATGTAGTTTCATTTTCATGAAGTGACATGTTCAAACGTTAAAGTCAGCCATGAAGAGGAGCCGGGCGTTAGAGGTGGCAAAAATTAACACAACACGAAACCCGACACGAAATAAACGGGTTTGGGTAAGATAATTCAACCCGTTTAAATAAACGGGTTGACACGACACGACACGAAAATTAAATGGGTAAGGTTAGAGTTGAGAATTTCAACTCGAATATGACTCGAAAATGACCCGTTTATTTATATGCAAGTATTTTGAATTATTTAAATAAACTAGAGAGATACAAAATCAAAACCATAAGTAAAAGAAAGCCTTCGAGTTAAATTGTTTTGTAATGTTGAAATGATTTAGCCATCTAAATCAAGACTTCATTTCAATTTTTCATTCTCTCCCAAACTACCCAATCTCTTTCACCACTCTCGCATCCTCATGACCTTTGCCATCCGCCTTCCCAACTCATACTTTTTTAATTTTGTCATCTGAACTTGCTATGACTTCAACTATTTTGCCTCCAAAGTATTAGCTTTTCATTTCTGCCTACCTAACTCCTACTCTTTCAACATGCTCAATCTTTTAACCTCACATGACACCACATATTTCGAGCTATAGCCCTAACCCGAAACCCGACACGAAAATAAACGGGTTGACACGACACGACACGTTAATTAAATGGGTCGGGTTAGGGTCAAACATTTTAAACCCGTTTAGTGTTTTGACACGACACGAACCCGACACGAGACGACATGATTGCCACCTCTACCGGGCGTGCATAACATATGGCTCGTGTCGTAAAGGCCCAAAATTTTAATAAGTCACTATCTCGTCACTAACTTACTGTTAATCCGTCGTTAAACTATTATAATCCATCGATATCCGTCAGTCATATAAAACTTTAAAGGTCCATTTTTACTATTCATATAGGATCTTCAAAATCAACAGACCGACTCTGTAAAACATCATAAATTTTATAATGGTGGATGATAAGACTCAATGTTACGAATGATATGATGTAAATTTTATTCATATTCTCTAGTAAACTAGTCTCATATCGTAAAGTATAGAGTCAATTAAATAGAAACTTATTTGATATAGTTATAATTAATTTAGGGATGTAAGAAACAAATAATATTAAAACTCATTGAACTACATAACTTATATTAACTGATATATTAGTTTATCTAATTATGACATTTGAAGAAATGGATTATTTTTTTCTTTTTTTAATTTAGATAAGGGATATTAACATTGTAGCACAATCAAATTTCGTGTTTGTTTTTGATTGATCATTCACATATTTTTTATGCAATAGATTAAAAGTTACATTTTACATATCAAATAGGCCCATTTTGTTAAAAACTAACTTATATTAGTTAACATATTCAGTTGGGATGGTGACGTGACAACAAATACACCATGCCATTTACACATGGTCACCAGAAGCTTGTGATGGCAACAGGACCACCACTCTGAAACACTATTGCCTACCACCACTCTGAAACGCTATTTCCTACCACCACCATAGTCCACCATCACCATGGGATGTAGATCGAAGAAGCAAGATATTACTGGTAACATTTTTTGCTTCTTTGGAAGGTTGAAAATGAGTTATTTTGTTCTTATTGAAGAAGATCACTCAATCTCTTAAGCATATACATTGGCAAAGTGTTGCAACCATTACAGCCAAGAAACCAGCCTGTTTTTTTCTTTCCAAATTTCGTTAATCAGTTTTGGGTCCTTGAGAAAAACATGAAAATTAAAGAAACTTACAGATGGAGGAGGAAGAGATTGGGTGAATTCAACGTTTGTAGGTTATTCTAGTTTTAGGTTCCTTCACATCAATGTTTTCAAGTAAATACAAAGCACAAATAGCATGAATGCACACCAATACAAGTAATTCATGTTGTTCATGTAACATCCCAAGTTCAGAAGCAAGAGTTCAGGGGTGTAAAGTGTAAATGGAAAAGTAGACTCGGCGAGTTGGAGCTTTAACTCGTCGATCGGAACGTGTGTTGGGCACGTGATACGTGACCTGACTCGCTGAGTCGGCGGCTGGACTCGACGAGTCAATGCTGGGAAGAGAAAACCCTAAATCTTAGGGTTTGCACCCTATTTAAAGGACCTTATGTCCTCCCCTCAGCCTCCTTGTTACCCTTGAGAGTCAGTAAAACCCTAAATCGTGTGAGCTTCCATTGTTGAAGAGATTTGAGCTTTGGAGGAGGAATATAGAGAAGGAAGCTTGTAGATCAAGAGGCTAGCATCAAGGAATTCATGTAGATCCATAATCTAATTCATCTTGGGCACATTCCGGAGGTAACAAGTCGTTTCTTTGAGCTCCTTCCTTCTAGATCTATTCTTGGATGATGATTTGGGGCTATTTAGCATGTTTGAGATCCATTTCGGGTTTTGGGACTAGATCTAGGGTTGCAACTTCAGATCCAGACTTATCTTGGTCCATGGAGGCATAAAGTATCAGCCTTTGTGCATGTATAAGAGCATTCTTGTCTTGATCCTTCTTTCTAGCTTGTGTTGAGCCAATATTGCCTTGCATACACGTAAAGTTGGAAACTTTACGTGTGAAACTAGCCCTAGGAGTCCAGATCTATGAGTTGGGAGCAGTGAGATGGTCCGAAATCGTCTGAATAGGGAAGACTTAAGTAGACCGGCGAGTCTGTTCCTGGACTCGACGAGTTGGGTCGCAAACCCTAACCCAACTGGCTATGATGCAAATCAGTGAGTTGAGTGGTGACTCAGTGAGTTGGACATGCTAGGACTCGGCGAGTCATGGGGTGACTCGGAGAGTCTAGTCGCGAATTGTGGGGTTCTGAGTTCATGAACTCGGCGAGTCACTAGGATGACTTGGTGAGTAAGGTCAACCAGGAAGGTTGACTTTGACCAGGACTATGACTTTGAGCAAGAGTAGCCAGTTTGACTTCAAAGGGGTATTTTGGTAATTTGGGCTATGATGGTTATGGTTTCAATGAAGTTTTAGGCGGTGGTGTTCGTGGCGGTGATCGGGAGTTTTGATCTCATCTCTTCAGTTCTGCATTTGCAAGGTGAGTTATCCTCAATATACTCAAGGGTCTAAGGCACCAAGGCCGACCCTTTGATTTGTATTTGAGATAGTTACGTTGTGACATGATAGATCAGTATCCTGGTAGATTGGATGTGGTTATGCTTAGTGACCTATATTTAGGTCTAACTGTCTGTATGCTGGTAGGAGATTACCTATTATATGTGTACTTGGTTGATTAGTAGTGGAGGGTATTCCATCCCGAGGATGATAGGGCCCAAGTATGTTGTCTCTATAAACTGTTTTATGGCTATCCGATAGGTTCACATGTTTGTTAGTAGGTGGGCATTCCAAGCCGATGGTTGAGGGCCTGGGGCATTCCATCCTGATGGATGATTGGACCCATAGTAGTTATTGTATGTGTAGGAGTGTGGGCATTCCAACCCGATGGTTGTGGGCCAGGAGTATTCCATCCCTGTAGGATGATTGGACTCATAGTAGGTGGGCATTCCAACCCGATGGTTGAGAGCCTGGGGTATTCCATCCTAATGGATGATTGGACCCATAGTAGTTATTGTATGTGTAGGAGTGTGGGGCATTCCAACCTGATGGTTGTGGGCCGAGATTATTCCATCCCCAGGATGATTGGACTCGTAGTATATTGGCATTCCAACCCGATGGTTGAGGGCCAGGGATATTCCAACCCGATGGTTGACTGGACCCATAGTATGTTATTCATTGTTGAATGTATATGGTTGTATGTGTATGGGTATTTGTGAGTAACTCACTAAGCTTTCAGGCTTACAATTTTCAGTTATTGTTTCGGGTACATTAGGAGATCGTGGCAAGGCGAAGGTGTGATCATACCGCTCCTCATTTTTATGATGTTGTTTCTGGGATACTCTGATATTATAATATCTGGGAACCTTTTGTAATAACTAATGGAACATGAATTGTTTAGGAAAAGTTTAAATTGGTTGGAAATTTTTGGATGTTACAAATTGGTATCAGAGCCTTAGTTTGAGTGAATTGGAGGAACATTCGTGTGAATCCAGTCTCAAATCAAGGGAAGTTTTCAAAATGATTTCTAAAAAAGGGTTTTCAAAATAAGTAAAAGAGGATGCAGGGTGTACGATCAGCCGGAGCCAGAAAGTAAACCCCAAAATACCATACAATTATTTGATTTTGTGATATGATAGAACAACATGTTAGTACTAGGCTAGGGATCTCCAGAGATTGCATGATAGAATTGTATGATTAGATGATGGTTGCTAGCCTAGGGTTCTCTTTATATGGAATTGACATCATTACTGTAGTTATTTAGTGTATGCATCACGGTTATACATAACTAAGATCTTATAGCCTGAGAATGTTTGATTTGACCTTATGTTCTGTTCTTGTCTGATTGGGAGCTTAGGGTAGGATTAGATATTCGAAAGTCTATAGGGTCCAGCGTTATGTATGACTAGCATACACTAGTGCTGCATGGTTGGTGGAAGTTTCATGGATGGGTGGGTTGTGGGACTGATAGTTCGGTTATGAGATATTTAGCACTCCTCTAGGAGTGTGGATTGAGTGCTCGCTATGTTTGTGTATTTTGCTAGGGTGTTATGATGATACTTGAGACAAATATGGGTAGGTGTGGAAGGTAGTATGGGCCCGTACTACTGAAAGCACATGACCCATACGCTTATCAAGGAAGTCACAACCCCTAGGTTTTTGGTTGGGAGTTAGTTTTCGGGTTGTTATGAGGAATGTCTAATGTCCTTTTTGGATGTATTTTGTTATGGTGGCTACGAGACGCTTCGGGGCAGGATCCGATTCGGGATCAGGATCAGGTATGTTCTTTAACACGTATTTCAGGAAACATCAATTAACTCGCACATAAACATCTAATTAATACTTCAATCAATACTTATATTAAAATCATGTTCATCAAAGGGACTATGCACTCACCTGAAAGGTGGTGCTTAGCACTCGGACAACGCTTCGATACTCTCAAAACAATTTTTCCTTTGATAAAACCTAGTATCAATACCACTAGGGTTTAGTCTAACGATAACCGCGACAAATTAATAGTATGACTATTATTACTGTTATATAAGCGTTATATGATACTTATATAACTCATAATAATAGCCCAAATAATTATTTTAAGGACCTAATAACATTACTATAATGAAACATAAGCTGTACTAAAGATAGGTTAGGCGTATCTCACTTACAGCGGGTTTTCTCAAAAATCGGGCTTCGCTGGAGCAGCGTTCCCGAGCCAAAAGGCTCTTTTCTCGGGACTCTGGGAGCCTCGGGGCTTCCTTCGGGTGATAGGGGGTTTACCTAGGCTTTTAGGGGGGTTAGGGAGCTTAGAGAGAGAGTATAGAGAGAGAAAGAAGAGGGTTGAGGGGTGAGGAAATGAGCGAACCTGACACCTCTATTTATAGGGGTGATGATTGATGGAATCGCCGAGTAGGAGGACCTATTCGCCGAGTTGGGGCATGTGGCAGCCTTCTGGTGGTGCCTGTGTCTAATTCTGGTGGTGGCACGTCACCCCCTATCGCGTATCAGCCTTCAAACTTAGAAAAATCATAACTCTCGCATAAGAGCTCCATTTTCGACATTCTTTATATGCACACATACGTAAGAGCAAGATCTACAACTTTCATTTAGACTCCGTTGGCTAATTCGCGGCCGATCTCAAATTTAACAGTAGGAAGATTTTAGACTGCTAAATGACCGCGAAGAATTCGTAACTCCTTCATACGGAATCCGTTTTCGTCTATATTTTTACCGTTGAGTTCCTATTAATGAGATATTCAACTCTCATTTAGGTCACGTAAGCCAAAAACCGCTCGAACTAAAAATCGAGTTTCGGCTCGTGCACTGCTAAGCGAAATTTTAGAAAATTCGTAACTTCCTCATACGAAGTCAGATTTGGGCGTTCTTTTTATGGACGCTCTTGGTTTAATGTATTCTACGACTTTTGTTTAGATCGCTAAGGCTAAATCTTGCTCTATCGTAAATTCACTATTTACGCTTCCTGGTGCCGTGTCGGTTCCGTCGCGAAACTTCGACGGGTCATAACTTCTTCGTTAGAACTCGGATTTCGACGCTCTTTATATGTACGGAAACCTTGTGACATATTCTACAACTTGGTTAAGATTATTTGTTCTAAATAATCTTTTGTCAAAAAGTCATTTTCGACCCCAATTACCTCTAAATTGACTAGCCCGGATCTACGGACGTTACAATTATCTCCCCCTTAGGATGATTACGTCCCGGAATCATCAACGAAACAGGGCTCGCATGATGACTTCATACGCTATGTCTTCATCCTAAGTAATTACCGTAACTTTGATGTTTCTTCGAACGAGTATCTAACTCTAAGACTTCCTTACCACAGGCGGTGCCCGATCTTGGACCCGCTCTCTATCTCACGTTAGACTTTCAGTCATGATCTTCATGTCACGACCTCGATCTTTACTAGATACGAACATAAGATAAGTTCTTTTATTACTATCATGGATCGATGTGTCATATTCTAATGACCTATCATCGTATGTTGCAACACTTAGACTTAGTTCTTTTAGAGTTTTCCAGAACAGGCTATACCTTCCTTCATGTTCTAATCACATCTTAAAAGGTAGCCTTTCTAGCTACAAGCAACTATTGTGATACCTCTACTGATCGCTTTGATTTGTCTTTTACTTCAAGCTTTTAGCTTAAGTCAGATGCTACATCAGACTTGGTTCTCTGAATTATTTAACATACTTATCGTAGTCAGACTCAATTTGATATGACCGCTAGGGTCGGAATAACAATCATCTCTTAGTCATTACTGAAATGATGAAAATAACCTACTTGAATAGAACGGTATCAATTACTAACTTCTTGGTAACCTTGTGACCTTCTCTGATCCAAGTGTGAGTCCTGTGCTTCCGGTAGTATAGGCCTCTACTACCTTTCACACCTACTCATACTCATCCCAAGTATTGTCCCGCAGTTTCTCAAGTCACCATACAAGAAAATCACATAACAACTTAACACATCAAATATCAAAACGAAGGTTTTATATTATTCCTTGAAATGGTTACATAGGTGTTCAAGTTCACCCTAGACTATGCCTCTAATAGGCTACATTACGAGGTACTATCTACACGACTACTTCATAACTTGATCTTTAGATGTCAAGCCTTCACTCCTGAATCCTCACATTGTCATCTGCTTCGTCAAGGATCATCTGAAATGCTGTTGCCTTTGGCTTTGGCGGCACATTTAGCTTTGTAGCCCCTTCTCTCTTTGGGCAATCTTGCTTGAAGTGTCCCTCTTCGCCACACTTAAAGCAGACTTCTCTCTTGGTTGTGCATTCGCTGGCGTAATGACCACTCTTCCCACATTTAAAGGAGGTCATCTCTTAAGAGCATTTCCCGATGTGCTTCCTTCTGCACTTGTCACACCATTTCGTTCCTTCTTCGAACTTCTTTGAACCATACTTCGAGAATTTTCTCTTCTCGTCAGACCTTGAAGATCCTTTAAATTTCCTTTTCTCTCCCACCTCCGCTCTCTCCAGACCCTTCTCTCGTATCTAGGTCTCCACATTTTTAGCAGCCTAGATGGCGGCTTTCAGATTGGTATTTTGCTTGACCATTGGACCAAAGTCCGCTGGTAATCCGAGGGCAAACTTGTTAACTTTGGAGAGTTCAGTTGGGACGAGGTGAGGAACAAGCTTCATTTTCTCAGTAAAGCTTGCAGCGTATTCAGTAACGCTCATTCTTCCCTTCTTCAGATTCTGGAATTCATTGTTGATCTCCAGAAGATCCTACTCTGAGCAGTATTGCATCTTCAACTGCACCAGAAAATCCTTCCACGATATCTTGCTTGCTTCACCTTTGGGCATTGAATCAACTAGTAGCTTCCACCAGCTTAGTACTCCAGATTTTAATAGAGGAACCGCAAGAGCGGTCTTCTGCCTGTTGCTACACTCGCAACTCTCAAACACCGTCTCCATCTCAGAGATCACCTTCATGACTTCCACAGGCGTCGGGCTTCCAGATAGACTCGGTGGTTTGGACACCATGAAATCCTTGTATTTGCATCCACGAACGTCATTTCCTCCATCCTGGTGGTTTTGCCTAACTATTGGTGGGTTGGCTTGACCAACAGTCCCACTGAAGTTTCCCTCCTCAGTTTGCCCTTCGTTCAACTCGGGCTGTTCGATCTGTATGGTCGCTTCCTCTCGATTTTGCTGGAGCAAACGTCTGGTTTCCTCCATTTGACGATCCAACATCGTTTGGATCATCGCTTGCACTCCGACCATTGTTATTGGCTCAGCAGTGGCTACCACAGCCGATATTTGCTCAATCACTAAGGGTTGGTTTTGGTTCCCATTTGCATTCACGTTTCCGCTACGGGTCCTTGCCATCTTGATCTATACACCGAATAAGGTGAATCTAGATCTTTATTTAAGATTGACGTTTAAATCATCCTTATCACTCCGAAACGTTTATATGCTAGTTCTAATATCGTAGTTAAACGCTTAGAATCCTAAACACATAAGGTTTCCAGATCCGGTCGGCAACAGACCATAGATCCGATAAAACTATAGCATAAAGCATAACAAATCATTTAGCACGTAAAAGCAATTTAGGCATCATTCCTAAAATAAGCTAGTGCTTGTGTCTATTCGGGTGTATTACCTAAATCTATTAGATACACTCCTCACAATCATTGCTTATCATTCTAAGTTTAAGTCTGGAAATAAATCCATATTCCTAGTTCGCGTAAACTAATGCTCTGATACCAACTATGACATCTCCATTTTCCATGGCCAGAAAAGACCGATTTTGTTTATGCTTTGTAAAAATCAGAGTACTTCTTTTCATAAAAATGTTGTGGAATTTGTTCCCAGAAAACACGATAAATACGTTATCAAAACATTTTCGAAGAAACGTATTTTATTCATTTTCAAACGTTTGGGATGTCATCGTCAATACAGAAACATAATCATAAACAGAACTTACATTCATTTACACTAGTGATCTATATCTCCTTAATCTCTCAATGTAATGTCACTTCATATCGACACCTGTGATATAAATAAACTGAGTGGGTCAGGTTGGGAAACCTGGTGAGTACATAGGGATCTCAATCCCACAATGTTATATATATATATATATATATATATATATATATATATATATATAATTTAGAATTCACAAAATATACAATTTCACCATATATACATAAGCAACTCTTACCCCGCCCCGTTAATCCTTACAACGAGACTATCCATACTCTCGGACCTTAAATTTTACCTCTTACTTAACCCATAATCTCGGATCTAATAATTGTGCCCATCTGCTCTCAGATTAATAATTGTGCCCATTCCATACTCTCGGATTAGGGACAAGTATCTATGTGTAAATCCATTCTCCCGGATTAACGAGGAATGACTATGTCCTATCCATACTCCCGGACTGAGGACGACTGACTATATCTTAATCCATACTCCCGGACTAATGACAGTTGACTATGTCCAATCCATACTCTCGGACTCGGGACAATGACTGTGTCTAATCCATGCTCTCGGATAAATGACAATTGACCTTGTCCAATCTATACTCTCGGACTAGGGACAATGACCGTGTCTAATCCATGCTCCCGGATAAATGACATATACTAAAGTTCTATTCTCTGAATATAACTCACTTGTACTCGTAAGAAAATACTATCCAATATTCCTCATAATTAATTTAGGTCTACTCTTTATCCTAAATTATTATATATAATCAGGTATGTTCTTTAACACGTATTTCAGGAAACATCAATTAACTCGCACACAAACATATAATTAATACTTCAATCAATACTTGTATCAAAATCATGTTAATGACAGGGACTATGCACTCACCTAAAAGGTGGTGACTCAGCACTCGGACATCGCTTCGATACTCTCAAAACAATTTTTCCTTCGATAAAACCTAGTATCAATACCACAAGGGTTTAGTCTAACGATAACCGCGAAAAATTAATAGTCTGACTATTATTACTGTTATATAAGTGTTAAACGATACTTATACAACTCATAATAATTGCCCAAATAATTATTTTAAGGACCTAATAACATTACTATAATGAAACATAAGCTATACTAAAGATAGGTTAGGCGTATCTCACTTACAACGGGTTTTCTCGAAAATCGGGCTTCGCTGGAGCAGCATTCCTGAGCCGAAAGGCTCTTTTCTCGGGACTCCGGGAGCCTCGGGGCTTCCTTCGGGTGCTAGGGGTTTACCTAGGCTTTTAGGGGGGTTAGGGAGCTTAGAGAGAGAGAGTATAGAGAGAGAAAGAAGAGGGTTGAGGGGTGAGGAAATGAGGGAACCCGACACCTCTATTTATAGGGGTGCTGACTGATGGACTCGCCGAGTAGGAGGACCTATTCGCTGATTTGGGGCATGTAGCAGCCTTCTAGTGGTGCCTGTGTCCAATTCTGGTGGTGGCACGTCACCCCTATCGCGTATCAGCCTTCGAACTTAGAAAAATCATAACTCTCGCATACGAGCTCCATTTTCGACATTCTTTATATACACGCGTAAGTAAAAACAAGATATACAACTTTCATTTAAACTCCGTCGGCTAATTCTCGACCGATTTCAAATTTAACAGTAGGAGGAGTTTAGACTGCTAAATGACCGCGAAGAATTCGTAACTCCTTCATACGGAATCCGTTTTCGTCTATCTTTTTACCGTTGAGTTCCTATTAATGAGATCTTCAACTCTCCTTTAGGTTGCGTATGCCAAAAACCGCTCGAACTAAAAATCGAGTTTCGGGCCGTGCACTGCTAAGCCAAATCTTAGAAAATTCATAATTTCGTCATACGAAGTCAGATTTGGGCGTTCTTTTTATGGACGCTCTCGGTTTAAAGTATTCAAAGACTTTCGTTTAGATCACTAAGGCTAAATCTTACTCTATCGTAAATTCACTATTTATGCTTCCCGGTGCTGTGTCGGTTCCGTCGCGAAACTTCGACGGGTCATAACTTCTTCGTTAGAACTCGGATTTCGACGCTCTTTATATGTACGGAAACCGTGTGACATATTCCACAAATTGGTTAAGATTATTTATTCTAAATAATCTTTTGTAGAAAAGTCATTTTCGACCCCTATTACCTCTAAATTGACTAGCCTAGATCTACGGGCGTTACATATAACCATACTCATATAATATCGGCAAATACATAACAACACGCATAATGAGGCTTCAGCCTCACTGGACCGCCTCACAGGCCTTCAGTCTATTTGGACCGCTATCTAAGCCTTCAGCTCGTCTGGACCGCTTTGTAGGGCCTTCAGCCTATCCGGACCGCTCGTCGGGCCTTCGGTCTGACTATCATACCCTCCTAGGTTTGCAGTCTATCTGGACCGCGCTGGGTATGTTGGCCTTCAGCACAAATCAGGACCCTCTCAACCCACCACCAATCAAACAAACATGTGCACATACATATCATACGCTAGCATATATAACAGTCAACAAATCTAACAGATCAAATAGCATAGCAACATCCTATAACCAGGATACCGACCTAACCGGTCATTAATATAGCATCATCCAATGCCCAGGATACTGACATAACCGGGTCACTAACATATGTACAGATAATCATACGGATCTAACAGATCCCATTGCATAGCAACATCCTATAACCTGGATGTCGACCTAACCAGGTCACTAACACACACACATATATATATATATATATATATATATATATATATATATATATATATATATATATATATATATATATAATCATATGTATCTAACATATTACATAGCATAACAACATCCTAAAACCAGGATGCAATCATAAAGGGACGACCTTGGTGTCATAGACCTTGTTGATATAGTGAGGAGAACTCACCTGGCATTGCTAAAGTCCGGCAGATAAAACTCCAGCTGCTGGTTGACAGCTTCCCGAACTGTCAACATCAAACAATACCTAATTAATAATGGGTTCCAAGCCACGGTCCAAATCACACTCCAAAAATCCCAATAGTTAAGTAATGGGCCAAAGCCCACCATATGGCCCAATTTTCCAAATTGGGCCCAGACCTCTACGTGGTCTTTTCTTAAGGTCCATCCAATTATTCCAATCCAATTCCCATGGCCCAATATCACATAATCATAAAGGCCCAATTATGGCCTAATTTTCCAAATTGGGCCCAAGACTCTCACATGGGCCTTATCCTAAAGCCCATACAATTATTTAGTCCATTTACTTATTCTTGGAAAGCCCATTAATAGTCGAATCACCAAAGCCCAAAAGGAAAGGTCCAACACAAAGTCCAAGTGAAATTAGGGTTTTCTCATGTAATGATGGTTAGGGTTAAGTGTTTCTTACTTAACCCAATAAGGACTTAATCCATTAAGTCCATTATTTCTAATGATTATTAATTTTTATTTTAGATTTAATGACTAACTCTCGTGTGTGTCCCAAACAATTCCCACAATTACGGTTTTATGCCCTTAGGGTTTTCCAACCCAATACTATCCCATTAGTCCGTTGGTTGGGATTTTAGGTCACATTGGGCCTTATTGGCCCATTATGGTTCCATTGGGCCCACTAGGGTTTACTTGGGACCATTAGGGTTTCATTGGTCCCACATTGTCCAAACATCCTACACGAGGTCCAAACGCAATCAAAGCACACCCCATCCGACACGGCGGCCGGTGGCGGCAGGAGGCGGCAACCACCACTTCGCGGTGGTTGTGATGAATTTTCTTCACTATCTTGATTGGTTACAATTTACAATACGATCCAAATAACACACACACACACACTAATAAACACACACACACACACCTATAATACACAAAACACACACACAAACACAACCACATTCCATGGTGGTTGGTGGCGACGGAACATGGCAGCTAGCGGTGGCCACCATGACTGGCGGCCATGGTGGGCCTTTTCCAGCCTCCGACCACATCAACTCGCCCATCAGTAATCACACACATACCCCTGAACTGTTACACCACCACCCACCTAGTGGTTCATGGTGGCGGCACGAGAAAATGGCAATAGCAGCGTAACAACCGCCCTCCCACGATCCCCATCGTTATTCATGGCGGTTCCACCGATCTCTCACGTCGTCCGATGGCTCGGATTGGTGAAAGAAAGGAGAAGAAAAGAAGGGCATCGACGGGCATCGATAAGGGATCAAACAACGTAGAAGAAGAAGCGGTTGGGGCCGCCTTGACCTCTTTGGAACAGTCCTGCAGCGGCGAAGAGACAACGCTCGGTCCTCGTCGGCAACTCCGACTCTAACAGCGACAGCGCAGCGGCGGCTGGGGGAAATGGAACCCGACAACGACGACGGATTGCCTGCTGGTCCCCGGTTGATCAGAGCAGGTGAAATGGTGATGGCGCCAGAGAGAGGTGAAGGTGGAGGTGGCAGCTTGGAGGATCCGATGGCATAAGGTGGCGGCTAGCAAACTAATTTAAGGTTAGGGTTTTACGTGAATTATGATACATTTATATACATGGGTTAAATGAGGGTGACGAGGTAAATCCCGTGTCCATAATCAACTTGGCACAAATAAGAAATCTAGTCCCTCCCCATAGAATCTTTTTCTTATGAAGCCTATAATTTACAAAAATAGCCCCCATCATTCTAGATTCTTACCAACACCAGTCCCAGATGTTACCATTTAACCCCTAGCACTCGAATGCCCTTTAAATTTAAGTCCTAATAATTACCAAGTAGCCCCTGTCTTCAAAATCCTTCACAACATGAATCCCGAAATTACACCTTAACCCTCAGAATTCAAAATTATATCATTTGGCTCCCCAAAACCAATACCTCATTAATTATTATTTGATTTCAGACCATAATATTATAAAATAATAATAATAATTTCTTCTCGGGGTTCCGGGTTTATTATTTAATTATTCTATTTAAACGGGATGTTACAACTCTCCCCCACTTAAATTTGATTTCGTCCTCAAAATCGTCTCTTATCATTCCTTATACGGCAGACAACTTGAACTACATGGCCGCAACTACACGCATACCCCAGCTTTTCCAGGGCCACCGTATCCAACACTCACAGATTTTTGAAACCTGGTGGTAATTGAATTCTTTGCAATACAATTACATTTACTCAATCAGAAATCCGGTCTCTCGAAATGGTTTGGTGTCCTGATAGACCGTCCACACTGGATCATTACCGAGTTCTTGCACTTTTCTCCCAACTAGCTACTCAACTGCCAATAACCTGGGTTCGCACCCGATAACAGAATCACCAATCCCACACTGCTACATGTAATTCTCTTCTTGACAAGAGATTAGGTACTCCTTCAAGATAAATTCATCTTGATATCCAATTGCTAGTGATATAATGAACAACGAAATGTAAAATGGGAGATGAACCCCCTTTTTGGATCAACATGACAATGTTTCCTTTGGTTCCTGAACCACATACATATAATAACCGACTCATAAGCTCAAACACTCATAGCTGGCCCAATCAGCCTCGGTCTGGAATACCAGGCATGCCTACGACGGGTCCAATCATCCTCAGGATGTAATACCCTAGGTCAGATTACCATTATATACGAACTCAGTTCTAACTCACAACTTGAGGTTCAGGAACCTACCCTTGTATTTCGCATAAACTTTCTGATTTCTTGCAGCCGATTACGGCTCGCTCGAACCTCCACAATATGTCCATTCCGAAAGCGCTTCAACAAATGTATGAACTACTAGGATCACTAGGCCCATAGCCTATGACTGGAATACCCCTACAAGGCCCTCATCATAGGTCTGGATTGCCTCTGAGCCCACCACATGAGTCTGGTATGCCCCAACTATCCCTCAGCTCATGACTGGGATGCTCCTGATAAACTATCAACCTTGTCCAAAAGAAAAACCTAACCAATGTCCTTCACATACCAACCAGTGTCACGATGCTGAAATCCCACCATACACAATTCACTTATATAATAGGTTGCTATCCAAGCAAACTCCTGCAACTCACAATCGCACATGACCCTAGAATAGCATGATAGCCAAACTCTAAATCCAATTGCAAACTTCATCCCAAACCTAATCAAGCACGTAAGCTGAACCAACCCTATTGCCACCTTGTATACCCGCCGTTACACATGAAGAATTACTACCATGTACATAATTGGGAATCCCGAACTCCACATTCACTCGCCACAAAGCCCATACTGGATCGAGACTGATCCGATTCTACAAATACCAAATCTAGTCCGAGAAAACTTCCACAATTATTCCCAAGGTTACCGAAAATATGAGTCCGATAAGAATCAAAAGTCTATTCCACTACTGAGGGCAAACATACCCCAAGGACTTAGGAAATGCAAGCACACTGCATAAGTAATTTGTAACGATCATTTCCGAGGTATAAAAGTTATTTAATTCTTCAGTTTATGTTGGGCCATAATTGAATTAATATTGTGAGTGGACCTTTATTTTGGGCCGAAGTGTAAGCAGCCCATAAGTCGTACGCGGGGCGTAACCCCCCTTGTACGCTGCGTGTACTGCTTAAATGAATCGCGGGGAGGCTGAGCGTACGTGCAACGTACCTTATGGTACGCCCAGCGTATGCGGTCAGGTGGAAAATCCTAATTTTAGGGGTTGAGGCGTATTTAAACCCCATTATAGCCTCCCATTTGGACTCCTCACTTATCATTCACTCCAGAGAAACCCTAGTTCGTCCCCTTTGCTCCTTGTTTGTGTGTGTTTGATCTTTGAGCTTATTTTTGTGAAGAAGAAGAAAAAGAGAAGTGGAAGAAGAAGAACTTGAGCACCTTGAGCTCATAGATCTCGAACCATCCTTTCTTTTGGCAGTCAAAAGAGGTATAAAGCTTCCAACTTTCCTCTTGTAAGTTTAGATCTAGGAGTTTTTGGAAGTTTGGACCTTTTAGGTCCAAAGGAAGGACCTTTATCTTGCAACTTCATTTTTAGAGCTTAGGATTGCTATCCTTGAAGCTCAAGTGTCCCAATAGCAGTAAAGTTTCGATCTTTGTGGTTTATATGGAAGCATGCATTAGATCTAATTGGTTTTATGGAAGTAGAATGTTATTTGTGGAAGTTTGAGCCTTTATGAGACTTGTAAGCCATCAAGTAAGCAACTTTATGGCTTAAGTCATGGAATAAGCTTAGGATCTGGATTTGTAGCTTCTGGATCGAACTATTAAGCACTTAATGAGATGTTGGCTTAACAGAGCTGTACGCTGGGCGTACAAGGAAGTACGCGCCGCGTACAAGCCAGCAGCCAGTACGCTCAGCGTACCTTGGTGTACGCCCCGCGTACGTTACCAGTTTTGGGCTTCGAGTGTTGGGCCTCGGTGTGGGCTGGGTTTCAGGCTTAGGGTCCTTGGGCCTTTATGACCCATCAGAATTCAATTGCTAAGGACCAAGGATTTAGTATTGGGCTTGGGTAAGGCCCAATAAAAGGGTTCTAGGCCCAATATAGCAAATTAGGCCACTAGTGGGCCTATATTGGGGTCATAGATGGATTTAGAAGGGTTTGAGGTTTTGGGCCATGTTGTGTCCCACACCATAGTAGAGGTAAAATGGTCATTTTACCCATAGAGGAATCCCTATTCTGATTTAGTATTTATTTCCCATTATAGTTGGGAAGCAGCCGGAGCAGCATTCAGGGATTTCTCATTCAGGAGTTCAGCAGTCAGCATCACGAGGTGAGTTTCCTTCCAGTAGGAACAAGTCTGCGGCCATAATGCCGACCCGTTTAGTTAGCACTAGTTCCGGACTTCGGTCCGACGCAGTAGTTCAGTGTGCTTGGTGTCTCTGTGATTCAAGCATGTTTATGTGTTATATGTTCCAGACTTCAGTCTGAAGCAGTATGCAGTATATGTGTTTATACTAGTTGATATGAGTTTATGCTGTGCTATGATCAGTCAGTTTCGGACCTCGGTCCGATGCAGGGGACATGGTCCCAGTTAGTCCGGGCTTCGGCCCGATGCAGTTTCCAGACTTTGGTCTGATGCAGGGGACATGGTCCCAGTTAGTCCAGGCTTCGGCCCGATGCAGTTTCCGGACTTCGGTCCGATGCACGGGGCAAGGCCCCAGTTAGTTCGGGCTTCGGCCCGATGCAGATTCCGGACTTTGGTCCCATGCAGTGGGCAAGGCCCAGTATGTGTTTACATGTTATTGTATGGTGTGTGGTAGTTTGGGGGAGCTCACTAAGCTTCGCGCTTACAGTTTCAGTTTTGGTTTCAGGTACTTCTGCAAGTAAAGGGAAGAGCTCGGGATGATGGCATCGCACACGCCACAACTTCAGTCTTTTCATGGGAGTTTGTTTTGATTCATAGTTTGATTTTGCGCAAATGTTCATGACATTTTATTATGGGTTGAGATAATTGACACATGGTTTTATGATGTGACGATCGGAATATGATCTTTATTATTATTTAAAGAAAAAAAATTTGGGTCGTATTTTGGGACGTTACAAGTTGGTATCAGAGCCTTGGTTTGAGGGATTCAGGCACACTTTCGGGTGTGTCTGAACTCAAACTAAGGAAGTGGTAAAATGTTTTCAAAAGAAAAGAGTTTTAGAAAAATGAAAAGAATTTTTTTTTAGAAAGAAAAGAACTTTGAAAAGAGAAAAGGGGTGTGGTGCATGCGATCAACCGAGCTCAAGTAAGTACTCCCAAATTACCCATACGAGTTTATGTTATGAGTTATCAGTTTCAGTAAGAACAGTATGCTAGAATAGGGCTAAGGATCTAGGAGGATGCCTTATATGTCTGCTATATGTGATTCAACTTTATGAGAGTTGCATGCTAGTAGTGAGTAGACAACAGTAGGATAGCCTGTTTAGGTTATGCCTGATAGTATGAGCTAACAAATTGCATGCTAGTACAGTTTCTCGTTATGAGAATAGATTTGCTTGAGTAGTTCCCTGTGTCCGAATGCTGCTTGCTTTGTGCTTTGTAGGACTCTAAGTGATGGGAGTTAGCCGTTAGGTGAATACGTCACGTCAAATGTGATCAAGGTTGAATAATCTCAGAGTGTTGGATTTGGCCCTATTGCGTAGCTCTTGTTTGAGTCTAACCGTTGTAGGGACGAGTCTTTTACTCGAAGGATTATCTTAGCCTCGTCACATGTGATGGTATTCAGGTGATGGCTAGTTAGCATTACAGGGAGGCCTTCAGCAGCTGAGGACTGGATTGGGTGGAGTCAGAGATTTCCCTAGGGCAAGCCTAGGATGAGAGTAGCAGAGATCAGTAGTAGTAGAAGTGACTTGGTGGAGTCTAGGCAGTACTCGAGGAAAGTACGAATAGATTTGGAAGGTAGTATGGGCCCGTACTACTGAAAGCAGAGGATCCGTACTCGAATCGAGGAAAGCTGAGATGAGACCAGGAAGCTTGTGGTAGTAGTGATTCCTCAAGATATATCAGTGTTCCTGATGTTTTTTTTTGTGTTCAGAATGGTGGTATTACGCCCTAGACCAGAAGTCGGCAGTTCAGGTGCCGGAGGGGGATCAGGACCAGGCCCGGAGGCCGGGCAGATGGATGAGCAGACTAGGGAGTTTCTCTCTTCAGAGATTACTCGCACCATACTTGAGTAGACTCTTGTGATCTTCGGTTCAATCAAGGAGGGTATCTTAGAGTTGATGGATGAGAGGTTGAGCACCTTCCGTGCTGAGGTGGCGGCCATGATGGGGTCGCGCACGCTTACTTTTAGGGAGTTCCGAGCATGTTGAGCTCCGGATTATCACGAGGCACGGGACCCCATAACGATTACTAGATGGTTGGCAGATGTGGCCAACGCTTTTCGAACTAGTAGATGTCCCGAGGGGAACAAGGTCAGATTGGCGTCCTGTCTTCTGAAGGACACGACACGAGATTGGTGGGAGGAGGTTGGTCATGCCATTAGGGATGACGCAGCTTTGGATGCTATGACCTGGACTAATTTCACTACCAGGTTCAGAGCTGAGTTCGCACCGGTCATTGAGGTGCAGCAGTTAGCCAGAGAGTTTCAGGATCTTACCCAGACTATAGAGACAATGGCGGAGATTACCGCCAAGTTCAGGGAGAGGGGTCTTCTTGTTCCTCAGTACGCAGCTAATGAGGAAATGAAGAAAGCCCGTTATCATGAGATGCTGCGGAGTGATATCCGCCAGTTCGTGAGCCGGTCCAGCTGTAAGACGCTGGATGAAATGATTGCTAGGCCGAGAGAGAGAGAGAGAGAGAGAAAGAGAGAGAGAGAGAGAGAGATTGACCTTGAGATGGGGAGAAAGAGGAAGCCGGAGGCGGCTCCAGGTTCAGGGAGTTCGGGCAAAAAGCCCAAGGGTTCAGATCATAGAGCTAGGAGTCAGCAGAGCCACGCTAGGTGTGGCAAGTGTGGGAGATTGCACGATGGGGCGTGCAAAGCAAGGAGTGCCGGCTGCTACAAGTGCGGTAGGACTAGGCATATGAGCAGAGATTGTACAGCCACTATTACCGCCGCTGCGGCATCAAATCTGATTTGCTTCCATTGCAATTAGAAGGGACATAAAAAGTCCCAGTGTCCGAGTTTAGCTGCTGTAGGGAAGGTGGCAGCACCTGCCCCTGCTACTTTAAGGATTACAGATGGCCGTCAGGGCCGAGCTGAGACTCCAGTGGCAAAGAGTAGGGATTTTCAGTTGATATCAGAGGAGGCACGAGCGACTCCTGACATGGTGACGGGTATGTATTTTTCTCCGTACCTATGCATTTATTATTGATTGTTTCTTATGGTTATATGTTTTGTATAGGGTCGTTCTCAGTGAACGGCATATCAGCTACCGTATTGCTCGATTCGGGGGCTACACGATCATTCGTCTCTCTTGCACTTAGCAAGAGGTTTAGCAGAGCTCCAGGGGAGCTAGATTGTCCACTTGAGGTTGAGATAGCAGCTGATAGGACCGTTAGGGTTGCAAGGGTGCACAGAGGGTGTTCCCTACAGTTATTTGATGAGCAGTTTCCGGTGGACATGGCCACTATTCCCTTGCGAGGGAATAAGGTCATAGTAGGCATGGATTGGCTGAGCCCCAATGGGGCGGTGATAGATTATGAGCTGCAGTTAGTGAGGGTTCGCACTCCCAGTGGGGGGGAGTTAGTGATTCAGGGCGAGAGGCCACAGCGCAGACCAGTTCTATGTTCATCGGCGAGAGCGAGGCGCTATTTTCAGTAGGGTTGTGTCGGTCATGTTGCCTATGTTTTAGATGCCCAGGAGAAGGGCTAGACAACAGTTGGTGATGTTCCGGTAGTGTGAGACTACCCGGATGTATTTCCAGAGGATTTGCCTGGAATACCTCCCGAGAGGCAGGTCGAGTTCGGGATTGACCTAATCCCTGGTGCAGCTCCGATAGCCAAGGCACCGTATCGGTTGGCTCCCCCAGAGATGCAGGAGTTGTCTACGCAGCTGCATGAGCTATTAGACAAGGGTTTTATCAAGCCGAGTAGTTCACCCTGGGGAGCACCGATTTTGTTTGTAAAGAAGAAGGACGGGTCGCACCGTATGTGTATTGATTATTGGGAGTTGAATAAGGGAACGGTGAAGAATCGTTACCCACTCACAAGGATAGATGATTTGCTTGATCAACTGTAGGGAGCGTCTTGGTTTTCCAAGATCGATTTACGCTCCGGGTATCATCAGATGAGAGTCAGGGATGAGGATGTGCAGAAAACTGCTTTCAGGACCCGGTACAATCATTATGAGTTCGTGGTGATGCCGTTTGGGTTCACCAACCCCCCAGCCGCATTCATGGACCTCATGAACCACGTGTGCAGGCCAATGCTGGATCGGTCTGTGATGGTATTCATAGACGATATCTTGGTGTATTCCAAGACTCAGGAGCAACATGAGGAGCACTAGAGAGAGGTGCTAGAGGTTTTGAGGAGGGAGATACTTTTCGTAAAGTTCTCCAAGTGCGAGTTTTGGTTGCGCGAGGTGTAGTTACTTGGTCACCTCGTCAACCAGAAGGGTATTTTGGTAGATCCAACCAAGATTGAGGTCGTGATGCAGTGGGTGGTCCCGAAGTCTCCATCCGAGATTCGGAGCTTTCTAGGTTTGACAGGGTACTACAGGAGGTTCATTCAGGATTTCTCCAAGATAGCAGTACCGCTCACCCGACTGACTAAGAAGTCGGTGGTGTTTTGCTGGGGGCCTGAGCAGCAAGCAACATTTGAGACCCTCAGGCAGAGATTGTGCGAGGCACCGATTCTTACCCTGCCAGAGGGAGTAGAGGATTTTGTGGTTTATTGCGATGCTTCGATCACAGGTATGGGAGCAATGTTGATGCAGCGAGGTCGTGTGATAGCTTACACATCGAGACAGTTGAAGCCTCACGAGGCTAATTATCCTACGCATGATTTAGAGTTGGGGGCAAGGTGTTTTCCCTCAAGATTTGGAGACATTACCTCTACGGGGTCCGTTGTACCATTTACACGGATCACAAGAGCTTGAGGTACCTCATGGATCAGCCGAATTTGAACATGAGGCAGAGGCGATGGTTGGATGTGTTGAAGGATTACGACTGTGAGATCTTATACCACCCAGGGAAGGCCAATGTAGTGGCCGACGCCCTGAGCCGCAAGGCAGCAGCGGCCCCGATCAGAGATATTTGTTTGAGGATGACAATGATTACCCCATTGTTGGAGCAAATCAAAGAAGCGCAGGTAGAGGGCCTCAAGGAGGAGAGACAGACGTGTGAGAGGATCGTGGGCCGAGTAGCTTCTTTTTGACTATGATAGTAGAGGATTGTTGACCCTTCACGGGAGAGTTTGGGTGCCGTACTGGGACGGAGTACGGCAAGTGTTGATGGATGAGGCTCATAAGTCTCGATTTTCCATTCATCCAGGGGCGACGAAGATGTATAGGGATCTTCGACCCGATTATTGGTGGCCCTGCATGAAGCGGGATGTCACCTGGTATGTGGAGAGGTGCCTGACCTGCAGGAAGGTCAAGGCAGAGCACCAGAGGCCCCACGGCAAGATGCAACCGTTAGACATTCCAGTGTGGAAATGGGAGGATATCACCATGGATTTCATCACTAAGCTCCCTAGGACCGCACGTGGGGTGGATTCGATTTGGGTTATTGTGGATTGGTTGACGAAGAGTGCTCATTTTATACCGATCCAGGAGAGCATATCGGCGGAAAAACTAGCCGATATTTATGTGCGAGAGGTTGTGGCACGGCATGGAGTGCCTGTTTCTGTGGTGTCAGACCGAGATGTCCGTTTTACTTCCAGATTTTGGAAGCGGTTTCATGACGAGATGGGCACTCGTCTCCTTTTTAGCACCACTTTCCACTCCCAGATGAACGGACAGAGCGAGATGACGATTCAGACCCTGGAGGACATGCTTCGGGCATGTGTCCTAGATTTCGGTGGCAGTTGGGATACGTATCTTCCGTTAGCTGAATTTTCGTAAAACAGCGGTTACCATACGAGTATTGACCGACCTCCCTTCGAGATGTTGTATGGGAGGAAGTGTAGGACCCTGATTTGTTGGGGCGAGGTTGGTCAGCGTGTCATTGGGAGCACCGAAGTGGTGCTCAAGACGACAAAGTTGATCCAGCAGATATGCAGTAGGCTGCAGACTGCGCAGAGTCGGCAGAAAAGTTACGCCGACAGGAGGCGGTCAGACTTGGAGTTTCAGGAAGGCGACATGGTCCTCCTGAAGGTATCACCTTGGAAGGGTGTCATTAGATTCCGGAAGAGGGGCAAGTTGGGCCCCAGGTTCATTGGTCCTTTTAGAGTTTTGGCCCGGGTGGGTCGGGTTGCTTATCGTTTGGATCTTCCGGCAAAGCTTAGCCAGATCCACAACACTTTCCATGTTTCCCAGTTTAGGAAGTGTTTGGTGGATGAGTCAGCAGTTGTTCCCTTAGAGGGCATTCAGGTTGATAGCAGCCTGATTTATATTGAGAGACCGGTCGCGATTCTGGACCAGAAGACAAAGACCTTGAGGAACAAGGTCATTCAGCTAGTGAAGGTGCAGTGGCAGCACCGGAAGGGTTCAGAGTGTACGTGGGAATCAGAGGAGGAGATGCAGGAGCATTACCCGGAGTTATTTTTAGATTCAGTGGCAGCAGACTTCGAGGACGAAGTCTGATTCAAGTGGGGGAGATTTGTAACGATCGTTTCCGAGGTATAAAAGTTATTTAATTCTTCAGTATATGTTGGGCCATAATTGAATTAATATTGTGAGTGGAACTTTATTTTGGGCCGAAGTGTAAGCAGCCCATAAGCCGTACGCGGGGCATAACCCCCCTTGTACGCTGGACATACTGCTTAAATGAATCGCGGGGTGGCTGAGCGTACGCGCAATGTACCTTATGACAACGATGTGAAACTTATCCCACTTTCAAAACCGCTCCTGCTTCTAAATCTCATGGTAATTCTCCCCTACTTAGAACACTAACCACACCCACTGGTGTGGAACCCGACGTAACTTAGCCGATAGCCCCCGATGCTTGAATGATCCCACATCCAAATCTTGAAGTCCAAAGATAGATGCTCCACTAATACTTTAGCAACACGTTATTTCCCTTGGCGCTCTCATAAGCCAATCAATAACGATTACTAAAAACCACTGAATCCTGACAATGTTGAATAACTATCCATGTGACTCTGTTCGTAACCTCCCACATAATACCCTTCTTCCCAAGTGCTCCAAACAAATCTCTCGCTCTCGAGCTCTAAAAATCATATCATTCAGGGCCTCGCACCCTGACTCACTTACCGGCTTAATCTTCCATAGATGAACTGCTATAACTGAAGCAACCTCTGCCTTAACCGGGCTACAAACTACTCCCAAAACTTAGTCTCTAATCCTGACAGTGCAATAGATCGCACAATCAATCCATATCGCCCAATACAAGAGATCTAAGGCAAATCCGATCTTAGCCCTACGGTTCGGAACAGTAATCGCGTACGCATCATGAGATACTCATGCCACATAGACCCACCTGCGCTTACCAGCGCTAAAATATTATTGCCAACCCCTTCGACTAACTGACCCGAGCTGGAATACAACCTGATCCTGGGTCACAAGCCTACTCAATCCTTCGAGTTCGAAAGCTGAAATGGCACAATCCTTTCCCTAGAAACGACATTCCAACCCTATCACTTAACCATTCTACTTCCAGCTATATAACTCCAGCTGAACATAATCATTACTCCTTTCCGGAGTCCCCAAGACTCACATTCCAGCCTCGAGCAAAACCTCCGAAGCCTCAAATCTAGAAGCTCATGTGCTAGACTCTCTCCCGCTCAAATTGTGGAATGTAATGAGTATCGAACGTCTCCCTGATCACAAATAACTGCAACCCTTTGCTCATCAGAATATGTCCCTGTAAAAATCTCGGTACTGGAAAGCTCGACCAGCTACTCCCCCTGCCCGTCGTTACAACTGTTGAAGCTGTTGTGGCAGCCGTCTCAGCAATGGCTGCATCTCGCTCGTCAGAATACTCAACCATGGCGGTCCTGATAGACCTAATCATCTCCGGAATCTAACCCCGAACCATCTCGGTCACCTCCTCCCGGATGATCTCCCTGATACGATCCACTAACAATATTGGCCTATCTTGGCTTCCAGCTCCCGATCCTGACCCGGATCCGGTCTCAAAATGCCTCATAACCATCATTCTGATAATACACTAGATAGATCTCATATAGTCCATATAAGAACCGGGAACAAACTCCCAACTAAACCCTAGGGGTTGTGACTTCTTTGCTACGCGTATGGGTCTTGTGCTTTCAGTAGTACAGCCCCATACTATCTTCCACACCTACCCATATTTGTCTCAAGTATCACCATAACACCCTAACAATGTACATAAACATAGTGAGCGCTCAATCCTCACTCCCAGAGGAATGCTAAATATCTCATAACTGGCCTCCCGACCTCACACAACCCACCCATCCATGAAACTTCCACCAACCCTGCAGCACTAGTGTATGCTAGCCATACATAACACTGGACCCCATAGACTTTCGAATATTGAATCCTACCCTAAGCTCCCAATCAAACAAGAACATAACAAAAGGCCAAATCAAACATTCTCAGGCTATAAGATCTTAATTATGTACGGCCGTGATGCATACACTAAGCAACTACAGTAATGATGTCAATTTCATATAAGGAAAAACCCTAGGCAATTAGGCATCATATAATCAGGCAATTCTATCATGCAATTCCTGAAGATCCCTAGCCTAGTACCAGCATGTTGTTCTAACATATCACATAATCAAATACTGTATGGTATTTTGGGGTGACTTACTGACTCCGGCTGATCGTACACCCTGCATCCTCCTTTACTTATTTTCAAAACCATTTAAAACCCTTTTGAAAATCTTTCCTAGATTTGAGATTGGATTCACACGAATGTTCCTCCAATTCACTCAAACCAAGGCTCCGATACCAACTTGTAACACCCATAAAATTCAAGCCAATTTAAAACTTTTTTTAAAAACATTTAAAACTTTTAAGTTATTACAATTTGTTTTCAAATCAGTTTAAGCATGAGAGTATCCCAAGAATCAATCATGAAAATATGAGGAGGTGCGCGATCACGCCTTCGCCTTATCGCGATCATCAGAAATACCTGAAACAAAATCAACAACTGTAAGCCCGAAGCTTAGTGAGTTTCCCCCAAAATACCAACCTCATATAACCATACTCATATAATATCAACAGATACACAACAACATGCATAATGAGCCTTCAGCCTGACTGGACCGCCTCGCAGGCCTTCAATCTATCTGGACCGCTCTCCGAGCCTTCAGCATGTCTGGACCGCTTTGTAGGGCCTTCAGCCTATCCGTACCGCTCTTCGGGCCTTCGGTCTGACTATCATACCCTCTTAGGTCTGTAGTCTATCCGCACCACCCTGGGTATGTTGGCCTTCAGCACAAAGCAGGACCGCCTCAACCCACCCCTAATCAAACAAACATGTGCACATACATATCATACGCTAGCATATATAACAGTCAACCGATCTAACAGATCAAATAGCATAGCAACATCCTATAACCAGGATACCAACCTAACCGAACACTAATATTGCATCATCCAATTCCCAAGATACTGACCTAACCAGGTCACTAACATATGTACAGATAATCATACGGATCTAACAGATCCCATTGCATAGCAACATCCTATAACCAGGATGTCGACTTAACCAAGTCACTAACATATATAGAAATAATCATACGTATCTAACAGATTACATAGCATAGCAACATCTTAAAACCATGATGCAATCATAAAGGGACGACCCTGTTGATATAGTGAGGAGAACTCACCTGGCATTGCTGAAGTCCTGCAGATAAAACTCCAGCTGCTGGTTGACAGCTTCCCGAACTGTCAACATCAAACAATACCTAATTAATAATTGGGTTCCAAGCCCACGGTCCAACTCACACTCCAAAAGCCAAATAGTCAAGTAATGGGCCAAAGCCCAACATATGGCCCAATTTTCCAAATTGGGCCCAAACCTCTACATGGTCTTTTCTTAAGGTCCATCCAATTATTCCAATCCAATTCCCATGGCCCAATATCATATAGTCATAAAGGCCCAATTATGGCCCATCTATGGCCCAATTTTCCAAATTGGGCCCAAGACTCTCACATGGGCCTTATCCTAAAGCCCATACAATTATTTAGTCCATTTACTTATTCTTGGAAAGCCCATTAATAGTCCAATCACCAAAGCCCAAAAGGAAATGCCCAACACAAAGTCCAAGTGAAATTAGGGTTTTCTCATGAAATGATGGTTAGGGTTAAGTCTTTCTTACTTAACCCATTAAGGACTTAATCCATTAAGTCCATTATTGCCAATGATTATTTATTATTATTTTAGATTTAATAATAAATTCTCGTGTGTGTCCCAAATAATTCCCACAATTAGGGTTTTCCAACCCAATACTAGCCCATTAGTCCGTTGGTTGGGCTTTTAGGTCATATTGAGCCATATTGGCCCATTAGGGTTCCATTGGGCCCACTAGGGTTTCCTTGGTCCCATTAGGGTTTCATTGGTCTCACATTGTCCAAACATCCCCACACGAGGTCTAAACGCAATCAAAACACACCGCCACCCGACACAGCGGCCGGTGGCGGCAACCACCACCTCACGGTGGTTGTGACAAATTTTCTTCACTATCTTGATTGGTTACAAGTTACAATACGATCCAAATAAAACAAACACACACACACACACACTAATAAACACACACCTAAAATACATAAAACACGCACACAGCCACCTTCCATGGTGGGTGGTGGCGATGAAACATGGCAGCTAGCGGTGGCCACCATGGCTGGCGGCCGTGGTGGGTCTTTCTCCAGCCTCCAACCACTATAACTCGCACATCAGTAATCACACACATACCCCGGAATTGTTACACCACCACCCACCTAGTGGTTCACGGCGGCGACATAGTAAAATGGCAACAATAGCGTAACAACCGCCGACCCATGATCCCCATCATTATTCATGCCAGTTCCTCTGATCTCTCACGTTGTCTGACGGCTCGGGTTGGTGAAAGAAAGGAGAAGAAAAGAAGGGCGGCGACGAGCATCGGTAAGGGCTGAACATCGTAGAAGAAGAAGCGGTTGGGGCCTCTTTGACATCTTCGTAACAGTCCTGCAGCGGCGAAGAGACGACGCTCGGTCCTCGTCGGCAGCTCCGACTATAACAGCGACAACGCAACGGTGGCTGGGGGAAATGGAACCCGACAGCGACGACGGATCGCCTGCTGGTCCCTAGTTGATCAGAGTAGGCGAAATGGTGATGGCACCGGAGATAGGGTAAGGTTGAGGTGGCGGCTTGGAGGATCTGATGGCATAAGGTGGCGGCTAGCAAACTAATTTAGGGTTAGGGTTTTGTGTGAATTATGATACATATATACATGGGTTAAATGAGGGTGACGGGGTAAATCCCGTGTCTATAATCAACTTGGCACAAAACAAATCTAGTCCCTCCCCATAGAATATTTTTCTTATGAAGCCTATAATTTACAAAATAGCCCCCATCATTCTAGATTCTTACCAACACCAGTCCCAGATGTTACGATTTAACCCCTAGCACTCGAATGCCGTTTAAATTTAAGTCCTAATAATTACCAAGTAGCCCTTGTCTTCAAAATCCTTCACAACATGAATCCCGAAATTACACCTTAACCCTCGGAAATCAAAACTATATCATTTGGCTCCCCAAAACCATCACCCCATTAATTATTATTTGATTTCAGACCATAATATTATAAAATAATAATAAAAATCACTTCTCGGGGTTCCGGGTTTATTATTTAATTATTCTATTTAAACAGGATGTTACATTCTTCTCCTATTTTTTTCTCCTTAAGGATCTTCATTCCAACAAACTTCTCCTCCAAGGAGTGGCCAGCAAAGGTGTCTATGAGCTTCACTCCACATCAAGAGATGTTTATCAACCTGTCACCCATTAGACTTCTACAACTCAGCCTTCAGCCTACTCTCTTCAAAAGACCTCTTCCATGACTTGGCACCATGCTTGGGTCATCCTCACAACAAAGTATTCGATCAATTATCTTCTTTCGTTAGCTTCAATTTACCTTTCAATGACCATTGTAATTCTTGTAAGGTTAATAAAATGCATAAATTACCTTTTTCTGAATCAAGTCTTACTTTTGATGCATCTATGGATCTACTATTTCTGATGTCTGGACCTCACCCATTTATTCTATTGATGGATACAAATACTATATAATATTTTTCGATCAATTTACAATATATATATATATATATATATATATATATATATATAAATATATATATATATATATATATATATATATATATATATATATATATATATGGTTTTATCCATTAAAGAAGAAATCGGACTCCCTGAGTATTTTTATCAGATGTCAAAAGCTTGTAGAAATGTACTTTCGAACCACCATTAAACAATTGTTTTCAGTTATTGGTAGTGAGTACATTAAACTCCTTACTCATCTTCATTCTTGTGGCATATCACATCTTACTTCTCCTCCTCATACTCCAAAACATAATGGGTATGCTGAAAGGAGACATCGCCATATTGCAGAAACTGGTCTTACCCTTCTTTCTCATGCCAACCTTTCTGTTTCCTTTCGGCCATTTGCATTTGCTACAACATCCTACTTAATTAATCACCTACCAACCCCTACTCTACAAAATAAATCACCATACCATTTTCTCTTTCACAAGTCTCCTAATTATAACAAATTACATTGTTTTGGCTGCCTTTGTTACCCTTTGATTCGTCCTTACACCCCATATAAACTTGATCCACGCTCAAAACCTTGCATTATCGTTGGTTACTCACCTTCCCAAAGTGCATATTATGCACTAGATCCTATGACCAATCACAACTAGACGTCAAGACATATTATTTTTGTTGAATCCGTCTTTCCTTATTCGACTCTAACAAATACTGCTACCAAAACATCTCCTGTCCCTGAATGGTTTCCTACTCATGTTTTAACCATTCCCTTACCAGATTCATCCTTCACATTTAGTCCTTTACCTAATTCTTCTTCACATACTAATTTCCCTCCTTCCTCACTATCCATTTCCTCATCTAATACATCAACTTCCTCACCATCCACTTCCTCATCTAATACCTAAGAATTCGAGGATTTATATGATTTGGCAGCTCCGATTCCATCACCCAATACACAACCTCCTATTCAAACATATACTAGACGCACCAGACTTAACCCAAAACCAAATTCCAAGTATCACAAAAATGATTTCGTTGTGTATACAACTTTAGACTCTCCTATAACTGAACCCAGAAATGTCAAACTGACCCTTAATCATCCACTTTGGCACAAGGCCATGACCTCTGAATTTGATGCTTTACAATCAAACCACACATGGAAACTTGTACCTCCAAACGAAGCACAAAATGTTGTTGGTTCCCACTGGGTTTTCAAAATCAAATACAATCCCAATGACCTAGTTGAACGTCTAAAAACCCTTCTTGTAGCTAAAGGGTTCACTCAACGTCCTGACATTGATTTTAGTGATACTTTCAGTCCTGTAGTCAAATCGACTACCTCCAACTTATTCTTTCCTTAGTTGTTTCTCATAGTTGGTCTTTAAGACAACTTGACATCAATAATGCCCTCTTACAGGGCACCTTACATGAGGATGTTTACATGGCCCAACCTATAGGCTTTGTTACTGCCTTTTATCCTTCCCATATCTTTAAGCTATACAAAGTAATCTATGGCTTGCACCAAGCTTCTCGTGCCAGGTACACTGAACTCAAATCATATATTCTCACTTCTGGATTTAAAGGCAGTATATCTTACTATTCTCTCTTTGTTCACTCCACACACTCTTCTCTTATTTTTGTCCTAGTCTATTTGGACGATATTATTGTTACAGGTCCCTCTCCTACATTAATCTAATCCTTTATTAAATCTCTTGCCAATAAATTTTCTCTTAAAGACGTAGTTTAACTCTCCTATTTCCTTGGTGTTGAGGTTCTACCTCATTCCAAAGGTTTACATCTGCCTTACTCCAAATATATGATATTGTTTCTAGAACCAATATGACATATTGTAAGCCAATATCAACATTTGTTACCAAATTAGATCATCTGCAATTATCTGGAGGCACTCTTCTCTCCCCTCCAACTGAATATAGAGCCATCGTTGGGGCCCTGCGGTACTTATCCATCACTCGTCCTGACCTTGCATTTATTGTAAACAAGTTATCATAGTTTATGCATCAACCTTCAACTAATCATTGGGTAGCTCTAAAACATGTTATTAGATATCTACATGGAGCACTCCATCATGTCTTACTGTTACAAAAATCGTCTCCACTTTGACTTCATGCATTTGCGGATGCAGGTTGGGCAAGGGATAAAGACACATGGCGCAACACCACTGGCTATATAGTGTACTTGGGACAAAACCCCATCTTTTGGAGTTCTAAACGTCAACCCACCTTTGCAATGTCTTTTACCGAGGCTGAATTCCGAGCTATAGCCTTGGCTACAACCGAAGTTCAATGGTTAATCTCTTTTCTATCTGAACTTGGATTCACCTTAACCCTTACCCCTACCATCTATTATGACTATCTCAGTGCAACACATTACTCTGCTAATCCCCTTTTTTACCCATGATTAAAATATCTAGCCTTGAACTTTCACTTCGTAAGGGAAAAGGTTCAAGACGGAACACTACACGTTACACATATTAGGGGTAATGATCAACTTGTTGATGCTCTAACAAAGAACACGATTTCAACTCGTAACATCCAAGATTGGACTTACCAAGAGAGAGTCCATCTTACGCGGAGAATATAAACGATATTACTAGAAGATAATTCTATTTTTGTTATTTAGTTTCAATCTTCCTATTATTTAGGATCTGTGTAGTTGTATTTCTATAAATTAGCAATTAGCCTTATTTGTTTCCTTTCATCCGTGTATATATTTTGTATCATTATTCTCTAAAGTAATAAGGTTTGATACTTGATACTTTCATATTATTATTATTATTATTTTAAATCCATTAGTCCTAGATATTAGGAAACAAGAATCGAAAGTTAATCACACAAACAATTTGTATTAAACACTTAGGTGATGTTTGTTTTTAAAAAACAAAAAAAACCTCTTCAGACCACTTTTTGCTGCGCGGTGCAGCACACACACAACATTTGTCCTATCATAATACCTTGTTTTTTTTGGAAGCCTTCAGACTACAAAACCTCTACGCATGTTCTACACTCAAATATGGGAGAGGATGCATGAAACTATGGTTTCTGGATAGAGGGGACTGGTAAGAAGGCCATCCAAATGGTATAAGGCCTTTAAATAGGGTGCAACAACCTACAAACTGGGGTTTCATATTCAGATGTCAACTCGTCGAATTGAGGCTCCTCGACTCACCAAGTTGGCCCATTAATATCAGCGGCCAAGGTTACTTCAACACAATGAGTTGAGGCCTTCCAACTTGTTGAGTTGTCAAGGAAAAACATGACTAAAGATTTAAATTTCACACCTGAGGATTGGGATGTTACACTAACATTCATATTATAAGACATATGTGATTAAAATAATAAATAATGTATAAATTAAAATAAAATTTTTTGGATATCGGATATCCGAATTATCCGAAAAATCTGAAAAACACTATCCAATTCCGATTTCGGAAAAACGGATATCCGATTTTTCGGATAATTTGGATTCGGAATTTCAGATACATATATTCTTGAACACCCCTAATTGCAAGGACAAGTTCCAAAAAAATTCATTTATTTCAATAAAAGCAAAATTTTGGTTTACGTAGTTGCCTTATCTTTTTTCCTTGCGACGACTGTAATGAAAGTGTTGGTTATCTTTCTAATATTAACAATCTTAATTGTTGATTTGATTCTTATGGTATCGCTTATGGTATTTTCACAATTGACCAAGTGAAAAGAAATATCATGGAACGTAAATATCAGCTAAATACTACTAAATTTTAACTAGTTCAAACAATTAATCAAGGAAGGGTTTTTTTTTCTATTTTTTCCAGTTCAAATTAAGCATTGAAACAAGATATTAAAGAGATATATGTTTATATTCAATTAAAACTACACCTATGGTTGATTTCTTGGATAAGTGCACTGGATTGAGTTGTTTGTTACTTACCGATTCCTAAGTTGATTAAACTTTATGATCAAAAGAATAATCCATTAGTAAAACTAATTCCTTCATACATTGATCAGGTGGATAAATAAATAAGAATACTAGTATTAAGATCGAGTTATGCTTGACTTAAATTAATGATTGATATTAATGGATAATGACATCGATTAAATACATGAATGCTCATCACATATTAGTTTCCACATTAATTTACTTATTCTTCTATTTAACCCTAGGTTTATGATCAAAACACTAGTCTTACAACTTTGATGGTCACAAATTCATAAGATTCATGTTTACCAAATAAGAAATATCATCTAATTCATAAAAACTCAGCAATAAATAGAAGAAGTAGTTATGATTAACACGAAAGGGTCTTTATCAAGCTATCATAACAAATAAGCAACGAGCAACAATCTAAATTCCAAGAAATCGATACATAGTCATAATGATCATCTACTTTAAACATATGTTAGGGTTTTTAGCCCATGATTTCTTGAAACAAACACTTAAAAATGAAGTTCACAATGGAAATATATAACATCCCAACCATTTCATATAAAAATTTCATTTTTAATTAATTCGAATACATCAAATATTTATATCAAGTTAACCAAAAGTATGTCATAGTAAATAATCATCAGAGTACAAAATCCTAAAATCACAAGATGCGGAACACATGGGCAGATGCGGTGTGATCATGTCGGGCCCTTCCTTTTCAAGTTGGAGGTACCTGAAAACATAAACATAAATTGAAAGAAAAACGCTTTGTGAGTTTCCTCAAAATACCCCATACCATGCATACATAACAGTCAAAAACATAACGGGGTCTATTTCATCCCCTTCGGTATCTTTCAACTGGTATCGGGTCTATTTCATCCCCTTTGGTCTCTTTCAACCGGTATTGGGTCTATTTCACTCCCTTTGGTCTTTTTCAACCGGTATCGGGTCTATTTCACCCCTACAACTAGCATAAAATTATATCATCAAGAGTCGTAGAGACAACAAGCACATATAAGCATAACAATAATTGTCATGAAAAAAACTATCATCCTACAAACATAATCTAGTGGGCCGACATTGGTGCCTTCGACCCACAAGTACGGTCAAGGAACTCACCAGAGTCTGAAGATAAACAAATCACACTCACGGGCTACTGTTACTTTGGCTCCTCACACCGAACATTCCAGTTAACCTTAATCAATACTCAACATAATAATCCATGAATGGTTCAGATTACCCTCTTACATGCCAAGGGTTTTAAGACCATTTTACCTCTTCCTCTAATGGGCCCCTTAATCCCTGGGCCAAGTCCAAAGGTCCTAAGGACCAACTATGACCCACAGCCCAAGGCCCAATAATGGCCCATTACATAAGTCCCAAAACCTCCAAAATGGTCCCTGGTGAGTACGCATAGTGTGCCACCTATTTATGCCTGACGTTCTTCTTCGTAGTGAGGAAGATCAAGACTTCAACTGTATACGCTCAGTGTACACTTAGGTACCCCCGACAGTGAGAGTGGATGTGGATAGCATGGGTTGTGGTATGTAGGCTGAATGTTCTATGATAGTTTCATGGGTTGTAGAGTTCCTGCACAAATGTTGCTTGCTTTGTGCTTTGTGGAACTCTTGGATGATGGGAGTCAAATACCAAGTGAATATGATGATATTCAGGAGGTAGATGGTTGGCTTCATGGGGAGTTCTTCAGTAGTGTTTGATGGCAGGGTATGGAAACCTAGGAAAGCCTAGGATATGCTCCAGTGAGTTAGTGGGGGTGGTCTGGTGAGGTTGGGAGCCTAGGAGTTGCTTCGGTGGGTATCGTGCTGCTGTTTCGTGGATATTGGGTGCATTAACGGATTAGGTGACTTCGAGGATTCGAGAGGATTGTTGAGAAAAGTATAGATAGGTGTGGAAGGTAGTATTGGGCCCATACTACTGAAAGCACAGGATCCATACTCGAATTGGTGAGAGTCTTGGTGAATTTGAGAAGCTTATGGGAAGAATAATTCTTGGTTACCCTCTGATCGTGGGGATAGCTGCTTTGCCAGATGAGGATGAGCACACATGGGGATGGACCAGGGTTTGGTCTCGGCTCCAGTGGTGAGTCAGTTAGTGGAAGGACTGCCAGGAATTTGAGTTCGCATAAGAAGATGGAAAGTCTTTTCTGCACTAGTCCCTACCCTTTAGGAGCTGAGGTTTGGTTCACCTTGGATCTCTTGTATTGGGCAACAAGTATTGATTTTGCGATCTATTGTGCTTGCGGTATTGGAGAATATGTCTTGGGAGTAGTTTGTAGCCCGATTTAGGGCAGAGGTTGCTTCAGCTACTGCATTTCAGCTGTGAATGATTGAGCTGGTGAGTGTGTCTGGGTGCGAGACTCTAAATGATATGATTTCAATAGCCCGAGAGCGGGAGACTGATTTGGAGCATTCAGGAATGGGATCCAGATTCCGGCTCCGGCTCAGGAGCAGGACCTGGGCTAATCGATGTGTGATTGCGGGAGTTTATCTCATTGGAGATTAATCGTAGAGTTGTGGAATGGACCTCGGTGATCTTTTGTTCATCCAAGGAAGGGATTTTGAGAGCTCTCGATATTCATCTCGAGGCCTTTCGGGCTGGAATTGTCGCAGGGCAGTTTGGGGCAGATCTGGAGCCCAAAGCCTGTGGATCCCTAGCACCCTTCAGGAAGGAGGATCATACTGTTAGTCCTTGTCATTAGGATTGGAATGGATTGTTGCACCATGCCCTCAGGATGGTCGAGGTAACTCAGGAGGAGGTGGTCGGGATTCCTTCAGATGTTTGCGGGTATGTTATATTCGGCCACTTCAAGTGGATATCGGGAATTTGTATCGCTTTGGAATTTTGGTTGAGTTTGAATAAGTTAGATCTCGGGACAGTTCTTTGCTATTGTATGAGTTATCAAGGATTTTCATATGCCATTCTGCATGCCGAGGAGTCTTTGAGGAATCTTCAGATGGATGTATCTTGCGGAGTGGGTCCCATGTGTACCGTTATAGTTCCAGGACTTTGTCAGAATCTGTTTAGGAGTATTTCCTAGGGGATCATTGGTCAGGAATTAGTGGGATAGTTCTCTAGTGAAGTAAGGGTTCAGTAGTTCTGTCATCTGTTTAGGTATGATTGACATCTACCGATGGAAGAACTTTAGAGTTCAAGGAACTACCGTTTCTAAAAAAAGACTGGTAGCATGAAGATGGTGGTGTCAATTGCGTGAGTTGTTTGATCATTGGTTGTGTCAATGAAATCGTACCTTCTCGTGGACTGAAGTTGGTTAGAGTTCAATGATTCCTTGAGGATAGAAATTAGAGTAGAGGTTCGTCAGTACATGGCAAGAGTTATGGTTCTTGGTCGTCGGCATAAGAACTCAAGGGATTAGTAAGGTATCATGGGAGGTGATTTGGGTTATCGGACTGGTTAAGGTCTCAAGTGTATTCTTCTGAATTCCAGGAGTTGGGTAATCACTGAGATTGGCTAGTGATGGAGCACTAGTTGGTAAATGCTAGTTGTCATCGAGTCGATTGTTATAAGGTAAGAGGGATTGGGAATCCCTCAATTCTCGTGTGCATTGGGAATTTAGTAGATTCAAAATGGGGGAAAATGCTTCAGGCATTCAGGAGCAGGAGCAGGAGCAGTTATGAAACTTGGATGACTTTCGCATCCCTGTCAAGGAGGAGGGCGACTCAAGTGGCTGTTTGGTTTGAGGGTTGCGTGAGTTGGGAGTTCGGTAAAACTTCCCAGCATGTGAATCGCGTCTTCTTGGTGCTTGATAACAAAATTTGGGGAAATCAGGTTGGGTTTCCAGTCATGAATTGAGTTCAGTTTGGGTGATTCAGTCGAGTGCATGCTCGACTCTGTGTGTTTTGAATTGGTGGATTAGGAGTAAGGCTTTGGGTTGCGTTTGTGTTAGGGTGGAAGTGTTGTAAGACTACGGGGGAGCTGTAGTATTCACTAGTAGTCATTTGGGATGAAAGTGTTGTAAGACTATAGGGGAGTCGTAGGATTCACTAATGGTCGATTAGGGTGTGGAAGTGTTGTAAGACTACAAGGGAGCCGTAACATTCACTAGTAGTCAGTTGGGGTGAAAATGTTGTAAGACTATGAGGGAGCTGTAGCATTCACTAGTTGTCAGATAGTGTGGGAAGTATTGTAAGACTATGGGGTAGCCGTAGAATTCACTAGCGGCCAGATAGTGTGGGAAGTTTTGCAAGACTGCGGAGTAGCCGTAGCATTCACTAGCGGCCAGATAGTGTAGGAAGCATTGTAAGGCTGTGGGGTAACCGTAGCATTCATTGGCAGCCAGATAGTGTGGGAAGTGTTGTGAGATGGTGGGATGACCTATAACATTACCGGATTTGTTCAGATGACTTAGGCCAGGGTGGGCCAGTTCGCAAGGTTGTGAGTAGGTCACAACTTAATTGGAATCAGGAAACGGTAGGTCATGGGAGACCGAGTATGAGAAAGACTACAGTTGGACCTGTAGCGTCTAGCCTAGAATTAGGATAGTGTCGAGATGGTTTGAGTAGTTATTACATGCGATGTTTTCTATTGGAAGTCGCGAAGGGCGACAGTGTGGGAGCCTTTTGGCTCAGTAACCGGGCTGGAACCCAAAATTTCAGATGACTGGCTGACAAATCGGGGCTAGGGAGGTGTCAGTGGATTGAGCTTGCCGTTTCAGCCAGTTTCGGTGTTTCAGGCATTATTAGTGATTTGGGTTCTGTGGGAATGAGGAGTATCTTGGTGTTTGGGTAATTCCAGGTCACTCACAATGGGACTAATTAATCTTAGAGTAATTTATTTAAACATGTTGCACAACTCTCTTCTGAGTCTAACTGTTGCAGGGATGAATCTTCTACTTGCAGGATTATCTGAGCATCCGGTCGAGTTAAGTGTTCTTTAGCGGTATATGGTTAGTGACAATGTCTCCGTCGAGATGAAAATGTGATCAGGGATTGGAGGCTTTTTGTGTGGTGCGAGACTCTATAAGTATGGCTTGGTGGCAGTTCGCTGTGAGGGGTCTGACAGGGAGTCAGACCATTGAGACTTAGGTTTCGGATTCCAGGTATGTGGGGTCGGTTTCTATTCGAGAGTTTGAGGATTCGTTCTTCATCGGATTCGAGGAACTATTCCGAGGATGGTTTCAATATATCTAGATGGATCATTTTTGGAGGTGTTATGATTGGTCTGCAACTCATCGAGGGTTTGGCAGAAAATGGCTTCAACACGGGCGAGCTATTGGGAAGTCAGGATATGGTAGGTTTCAGGTGTCAGAAGGTGGAAGTGGATTGTATGGGTTAAAGGTTTGGGTGTATTTTCGGGATAGAAGTTTTAGTTCAGGTTTTGGTTGCCTTGAGAAGGTTATTTTTATGCGCATAATTTCCGGTCATGATCATCAGGTTGATGGCGTTGGCGTAAGTGTTTATAAGGAGTGATTTCGAGGACAAAATCTAAATTAAGTGGGGGAGAGTTGTAACACTCGAAATTTAGAAGGTTAATTATGGAAATAAGACCTTATTTCTAAAGGCCAACTCTTCGTGTTTAAGGCATAAACTTGACGTGTTGGAAATATGTGGCACGCACGTTTTGGATGATCAACTCGACGAGTTGGGGAGGTCTAACTCGAAGAGTTGGCGCTGGAAGAGAAAACCCTACTTTTTCGGGTATAACACCCTATTTAAAGGACTTAACTTCTAGGTCTGGCCTCCTTACCAGCCTCTCTTGTCCAGAAGAAACCTTAGATCGTTTTTCCACTTGTTCCTTGAGTTTTGTGAGTTTTAGAGTGGTTGTTAGAGATCTTTGAAGGAAGCATTGAAGAGAGAAACATCAAGCTTGGAGGAGTAATCTTGGATCCAGAAACCCTACATTAATGGCTATATCTCGGAGTTCGGGAGTCTGTCATCCAACAACTAGAGTTTTATCCATGGGACTTCGGCTATATGAGGTGAGTGTCCTCACCATACCAATGGGTCGAAGGCACTAAGGCCTGCCCATTTATCTAGTCGTGATGATTATTGCGGATGTGCTATCGATACATTATGTATTTATGTGAAGACCATGTGGGGGTTCCCATGGCAATTAGTTATATGTGATATGCCAGTTGTGTTTGTGATACTTTCATGGAAGACCTCGGGGGGTTCCCGAGGCAATTGGTCAATACTCAGATGCTTGACTGCAATCAGACCAAGAGTCCAATGGAGCATAAACTTACTCTAACCAAAGATGAAGATGAAGGGCTAATAAACCCGACTGAGTACAGGAGCATTGTTGGCTGCCTAAGTTATCTCACTCATACTAGACCTGATATAGCTTTTGTTGTTGGTGTTGTAAGTCACTTTATGGAGAAGCCCACCATAAAACATCTCCAAACTATAAAAGGAATCCTTAGATATGTAAAAGGAACCTTGAGTTATAGACTAGCCTACTCTAAAGGAGGGGAAAAGGTCAATATTTCAGGCTACACTGATAGTGACTTGTCCAAGGATGTCAATGATAAGAGAAGCGTAGGGGGAATGACATTCTATGTGAATGGAAACTTGGTTACATGGGCATATCAAAAGCAAAGATTAGTGGCACTTTCATCATGCGAGGCTGAATTCATTGCTACCACTATGGCAGCTTGTTAGGGTATATGGATGAGGAGACTTCTCACAGAAATCACAGACTAAAGAGTACCACCTGTGACATTGTTTATTGAGAATCAATAATCCCTTGATCTAATGAAAAACCCAGTAGTTCACAGCCGAAGTAAACATATAGACATCATGTATCATTTCATCAGGGAGTGTGTTGAAAATGGAGAAATCACAGTGTCACATGTTTGTTGCACAAGTCATAAAGCAGACATCCTCACAAAGTACCTAGCAAGAGTGAAGCTTGAGGAGATGTGGGACTTAATTGGAGTGGAGAAGATTCAGAATTAACGGGGAAAATGTTAAGTCTATTTCAAAATTATATTTTGTTTCATGCATGTTTTTTGGCTTTAGAATAAATCAAAGTGACCAGTAAATGTTCCTTGGTATTTAGCCATTAGTCAAGTATGTTCCTATTTTCTAGTTAAGTTCTAGTTTAAATTGATAGGCAAGTGTACGTTTGTTTTGTCCTCAGTTCTCTTTCATATTCAGTGAATAAAAGTATACACATTTGCTTACTTCTTTGTGTGTGAATTGTTGTTCTTGCCCTCTGTATTTTGTACCCTGCACTGTGTAAAGCTTGTGGAAACAGGTTGAAACCAACAGTTTTTAATTTGCAATGTTTTTTTGAAAGCTTGGATATAAAAGATATTTGTGTTTTGACTATAATGAAAAATAAAATTTTTACTCTTGATTTTTGGTTCGTTACACCTTGAGCTCAAATTTGGTTTCAATTGGGATTTCTGGTGGGGCAAGTCTTGGCCCTTGATTGTTGTGCACTTGCTTCTTGTACGTGCCCATAGTCATCCATGTGATATCCATCATCTCAAAAACTTATTACGACAAATAGAAAACAAAAACGTAAAAAAGAAAAAAAAGTAATAAAATGAAAACTATCATGGCGTTCACAACATCGTGGTGAGAAACTGCCATGACATGGTTACATAATAAACAAAAAAACTTATAGAAAGAAAAATTTAAACTTTTTGGGAAATAAATCTCACACAAAGGATCGAAAACAAATGGTAGATAATAATTAACTAAAATTTGAACCGTTCCTCGGCAACGACGCCAAAAACTTTATATGTATTTTATGTACTAAGTAAAAAACCAACTAATCTAGACTAACTAATATGCGATAGGCAGTGTACCTAATCGAATAGCATGATAGTACACGTAAGCAGGGTATCGAACACATGGAATGAAAATATTAGCTAAATACTACTAAATGTTAACTAATTCAAACAATTAACCAAAGAAGGGGGGGGGGGGGTCTACTTATGTAAGTCTAGAAACTTAAAAGCAATTATCACCAAAAACAAAAAGAAATTCAAATTAAGGATTGAAACAAGATATTAAAGAGACATTCATTTAGATTTGATTCACACTACTCCTATGGTTGATTTCTTGGAAAGGTGAAATGGATTGAGTTGTTTGTTGCTTACAGATTCCTAATTTGATTAAACTTTATGATAAAATGAATAATCCTTTAGTAAAACTAATTCATTCATATATTGCTCAGGTAGACAAACAAATAAGAATACTTGTATTAAGTTCGAGTTAGGCTAGACTTGAACTAATGATTGATATTAATGGATAATAGCATCAATTCAAGACATGATTGATCATCACATAGTAGCTTCCACATTAATTTAACTATGCTTCTATTTAACTCTAGGTTTATGGTCAAAACAATAGTCTTACAACTTTGATGGTCACAAATTCATAAAATTCAAGCTTACCAAATAAGAATGATCATCTAATTCAAAAAAAATTGACAATAAATATAAGAAGTAGTTATCATTAACACAAAAGGGTCTTTATCAATCTATCATAACAAATAAGCAACTAGCAAAAATTCAAATTCTAACAAATCAACACATAGTCATAATGATCATCTACTCTAAACAGAAGTTTGGGTTTTTAGCCCATGATTTCTAGAAACAAACATTTAAAAACGAAATTTGCATCGGAAATCATATTGACAAACAAAGTAAATAAGTTTTTAAAAGTATTATTGCCTCAAATCTCTTCAATAGCTAATCTTCAATCGAAATCTAAGCTCCTTCTTTCTTCCAATACGTTTCTAACCTCCAAAAAATCAAAAACAACTCGAAGCATCCGTCAGGGTTGAGAGAGAAAATGTGCTACCTATGAAACCCAAATTTGACTCACCATGTTATGGTCAACCGCCAACATGATGTGGTCGTCATAGAAATCAAGTATCCGCCAAGTCATTATTTGATCAGGAATTTTCCATCCACCACGTTGTGGTTGGGATCACCATGTCGCGGTCTTCCAGTTTTTAAACTTCTTTGAATTTTATCCATTTTTCCTGCTTCTAGCTCCGTAATAGCTTCCTTTTGATCCTGAGCATGTCTTTGCTGCTACAAAACAAATTAAGTACCTTTTGCTCTACAATGAGCATAAATGTAGCAAAATGCATTAAAATTATACATGATATATATAACTAAATATGCACATATCAGTTGTACAATTCAAATTGTATAATATGTAAGAATATTTTTCATTAGAGAATTATGACTTACATCATTGTTCACATGTATATAGGATGCAAATGAAGGACTAATGGATCTATTACATGTTGATATGGACTCCTTAGATTTACCACAAGGGACAATACATTTATTCGTCATGATTTACTGATGCTTCAGCAAATACAATTATGTTTATAAGATTAAACAAAATTCTAATACTTTGAAAATATTCAAATAGTAGCAGAACGAATAGAATAATCTATTAGGAAAAAAGGTAGAAAATTCTCCAATCTGAAAAGAAAGGAGAGTGCTTTAGTATTATGTTTCATGATCATCTTAGTAATTGTGGAATTATATCACTATTAATCCTTAAAGAACATCTTAGTTTAATTGTATGACTAAGAAGAGGAATCGAAAATGGTTGGAAATGGTTCGATGATATATGAGTCATACTTTCTTCCAATTAAGTTTTAGAGCCATGCTCCAGTAACTATAAATCGTATCTTGAAACTCATTCCAAACTAAGAAGGATGATAACACCTCGTAATATGTGGATTAAAGAATGCTTTCCTTATTTTAGCGCATTTAGAATTGGAGTTTTGATGTTTTCTTTGATCGAGAAACAAAAGATAAACTAAGTCATATTCTATGGAGTGTTTTCTTGTCGAGAATCTGCATGAACTTTTGAATATTTGTTTTAGGTAGTCAAGGAATGTTCCCTGAGAGATACTTATATTTCAAGATGTCAGTGGGAGTCGTATTGATCTTGAGAACTTATTAGAGTCAACTGACAATGAACCTTTTAGTTATCACTAGCACACGACCTGAGGTCAATAACCTATTATGTTTTAAATGACATATTTTTGTGCACTACCAGTTGAGTTGGCACTCATTATGAGATGTATGTTCTTCATTTAACTTCAAAAGCGAAGCACATTGGTCAGTAAAAGTACACTGATCAATATGGGAAAACTGCTAACAACATGGAAGCACTAGTGAGCTCCATTGCTGCTAAAAGGCAAGTATTTAAAATAGTTAAGTTCTGTCCATGAAGGAAAGCTGAATTTGATTTTGGCTTGTCCTAAACCTTGTCTTATGACTATAGGTTGGAAATAATAGATTCACTTGGATGGTAACGCATGCACCATCAAATATAAGTGAAAAAAGGTTTCGCTCTAATTCATGAAAATGATTATGAAGAAATACTTTTCCTGATAGATTTTAAGTATCTGCTAAAGATCAACACGGATATTGTATGTATTAATTGCATTCTTAAATTCATAATATGATTACGACATCCTTCTTCGTATGTTGAATTGTGGGAAATGTCAAGGAATTGTTTAAACTTTCAGGATATATGTTTATCACATCTTGAAGAGGCTTGACACATACACTATCCGAAGAAAGTGCATAATCTTAAGAAGCCTAATTAGAGGCTTGACAAGGCATTAAAAGATAGGAAAATGAACTTCCATGAGAAAGTCAAAGCGTATTGATTTCTAGAAGTCCATTTGATTTCTAGATACATGTCAAAGATAGTATGAGCATAAGTTTTATTTTGGTATTGCATGTTGACAATACTATCCATAGGGAACAATGTCTCTAATTTGTAGGTAGCAAAAGTTGGAATTGTTTCACTATAGTGCACTTAAGGGAGATAAAACTCATACTTCATTTCGAGTTTAAAGTTTTAGATCATATTGTTTAATATAACTTAGTCAAAGACGTATATGAATATCATGTTGAAATGTTTCAACATAGGAGATTCCATATATAGAAATATTATAGCAAGGAATTAATTAGATATAAAATCCTTGAATAGGACATAATGAGTCGAGTCTCATATGCTTCAGATATAGGATCAATTACATATACTATAATATACACTTATTCTAATTTTTAAAATGCCTAGAGCAATGTGTGAAAATGATTAGAATTTTGTGTGACAAAGGTTGTTAAGCAACTGTCAAGAACATTCTAAGGTTTTACCAAAGATTAGTTACTTGTGGACTGTTAGAAGTATGGAAATATTTGGAAGGAACGATAGTGATCTGTTTCAGATTAAGATGATTCTTGGTCAGAATATATGGTCACATGGGAATATGGAAATGTTAACAAATCACATGCGAGTTGGAAAATTTAATGCAAGAGAAGTGTTCAAAGAGTGTATCTTGAATTCGAGACTTCATAACCATTGGAATTTTTTCTAGTAACAAGTTCCAGTAGAACATTCTCTAATTTCGAAGGCTCACTCTCTATGACTTAAGAACCTTGACATCACAGAAAGACAATGCATGTAAATATGAAATTCACTACATCTTAGATGGTGATGAGAATTTGGAATCGTCAATTGACCATCATTGGACTAATGTACAGTCGATCTATTCATAAAGGAAGGACCATAGAGAAGCATAGTATGCATGTTTATAACATGGCATGACTGATGTTATCTAATTCAAATGGTTAGTTGATTAATAGAAACATTATACAATGAATAAATTCGTAATTGTTATGGTGATTCGGTAATAGAGAATTATTTATAATCAATGGGTATAATACCATAGTCAATTAATTTATTATTGTGTTTCACTTTGCATGTTTTACTTCCTTGAGTAATTTTTAATATTATTCAAAATTCCACAGTCATTCATACTTATGGAAGTAAATAATGAATTAAGGTTGACCTGAATTCATTGTAGATTTTTGATTAAGGTTAAGCCATAACAATTGGAATTGCTACAATATTCATGAATACTTTGAAAATAAAGATTTTAAGTGTTGGATAAACCCACGCTTAGAGATTACTTCATGGAATCAACCACAAATAATTCTAAGATGATAATATCTTCTATTCTTAAAACAGAGATATGTAGTTTATAGTTATAGATCAGTTGTGTATTGGTTTGCTCAAATGCATCTCGCAACTTGATGTTATAAAGGGTTATTCCATGTATGAATTTATATGTAAATTGTATGACTATACATTTAAATTCATTTGTTCCTTTTTCCTTAGCAGGAAAAGCGATATCTATGGATCCCTCGATGATTTGAGTTCATCCATAAGAACCTGGCATGGCCCGGACTGAAATTATGTGTTCAATTTTATACTCCGAATTTGATCACAAATTGGAAAATCGGAACACAAACAAATAAAAACAAGTTTGATCATTTAATCCATGACTCAGTTCATACGATATCTTGTAGAAAGAAGGAATAATTGATCACTTATCTTAGGGCCAACGTTTGATTTTCATTAGAGTTCGATAGTGGCTTTAGAAAGCACTCTTTGTTGTTTAGTTCAAGGTCTATACTTGCAATTGTAGTTACAGACTTATCCAAGTGGGAAACTGCTGGATTAATGTGTCTAAGCCATTAATTAAATTGATATATTTTTGTAATTAAAATCAAAGTCCTTTTTGGGTGGCTCTCATAACTAGAACTTGGTTAGAAGGACATATTTAGAGAGAGCATAAATTATTAGATTATTATATGATTAATAAACAACTTGGAAATTATGAGGAAATGATTTTTTTTAATATATTATGTGATTAATATATTAATTAGAAATAGATAATTGATTTTTTAATTTATATGATTAATAAGTTAATGTGAAATCAGTTAGAATTGTTTAATTCTTTATCAAAATTAATATGGAATTAATTCAAGGTTAATTGGAATTAATTAAAGGTGCAAGGGCTAAATTGTAATTGTTCAATTTTTAAACAAATGAGTTCATTCTACAAACATCCAAGGGAGGGAGGTTTTGGGAGACTCCTTATGGTTTCCAGAAACTTCTTGGATACATATAAGGAAAGCATTTGGATTAAGAATAAATTCATTCAAATCTTGCTTTGTCCCTAAGTTACCTAAACTATAAATTGGACCCCTTGGTCTAGGATTTTTGTGGTTATTCTTTCTTAGAAGTATATGAACGATATTTCCTTTGCTCCTCTCTTCTGAATTGTCTTCTAGTTCTAGAATTTGGGTGTGAGGCATTAGAAGCATCATCCTTTTGGTGCTACCTTTCCAAGCTCTTTAAATAAAGGAATTAAGTGATTTGTTTACAACAATAAATCAAAGGTATGTAACCTAATCCTTGTACTATATTTTGATTATATTAGGGTTAATCTTTTGTTTGTTCATAGCATGTTGCATTCAAAGTATATGACATAGATTCTTTTGGTTACATGTGCCCTTACGTGTTAAGTGAAATTCCGCAAACATATTAGTTTTGTAACCTATAAAAACCATCAATAATATCTACAAGTCTCTTCACGAGGTAGTGTAAATTGATTAAATTTATTGAATTTGTTTTATTTAAGATGCGGAGGTGCCAAGTAAACAAGGTTACATTTGTCTTTTAGTTTTAAAAAATAATTATTATAATATCCATGTGTAAATGACTTGGCCTATTTGTTGCCATGCCAACATGCCAAATAAGAGGTTGATTTCCAATTAGTTTTTAACATAATGAATTTATTTGACATATAAAATGTAACTTTAATGACCAACTATTAAAAAAACCCCGCACAATATGTCGTATGTTTGATTTCCAATTAGTTCATTGTCGTAAGCGATTAAACATATTTTAAAAGATATTTGACATGTAAACACCTCTTATATTATTGTGTTTTAATAAGTATTTATAAAAACATTTAGGAATAAGAAATGAAAGTAAGTTACCATAATATACCGACAAAATAAAGTATATTGCTATTTTTTCAATTATTTCCTCGTTGGGGTAAATGCAAAAATAACAATGTACTTATAGGCACATTTAGATCAATCACTATGTGACACACTTGCTTCATCCGTGTATCTTTGATGGGTTTTGAGCAAAACATCATTCCTATGGTATACATGCAAACCCTAATAACTTTTGGATCTAGTTTGTCTAATGAACATGCAATTGAATATCCAAAGCTATAAACCCTAGATCTAGCATACAATTAATCATCTTAACATAAAATAGGGTTTAGATCTAACCTTTGATTGTTATATAGCAATAACAATCTAATCCTTGGCTTCAGAAAGCTTAGTGCCTCAAGTGTTGCACCTCTAATGGAGTCACAAACACCACTAAGCAACTTGGATGAAGAGGAGAAGAGAGGAGGCTGCCCAAAACGTCTAGAAACCCTAGAGGAAATCCTTACCACGTTTTTGTGGCCTTAGGGATCTATATATACATGTAGGCTATTAGGGTTTTCAACTAAGAAACCCTAATCTGACTGCTTAGGCCCTAAGCAGCCCATGGATCCCTTTCTTTAGAGCCATTGACGAAGTCTTATGGGCTTCCCCATAAATTTCGTCCACTCCACTCCATGGAGTCCATTAGCCCACTCTTGCAATTATCTTATAATTAAAATTCTAGTCCCTTAAGTTTAATTAATCTCTTTTAGCCACAAAATTAATTCTTAATTAATTCTTGACTAATATTAATTGAACAATATGATTTCTCCTTTAATATATTATTCTCATAATATATTAATAAATCATAATTAAACCTTTCTCTCCTTAATTCATCCTACATATTGCTATGGTGAAGGCAACCCAAAAGGACCATGCTCATAATCGGTTCAAGTACATACCAAAATAGTTATGGACTTAGACACCAATCCAACAATCTTTCCCGCTGCCTCGGACATACATGTGAAGTTGCTGCACATTTAAATCAACTGCCATGTAGAAACAACAAAATATATGTAAGAAAGTAAAAAATGGATAAGCAAAAGAAATAACAACTTACTTGAATTTACTTGTGTATTATAGTGTCCTACTTTTATTTCTTATCAATTGCGACATTATACTTTCCATTTTCACATTTTTAAGCCACTTTGAAAAATCTGTCTGGATATAAACATGAACTTGTATCATTTTGTATATTATCAATCACAATGGTTTCCAATGTATCTACCAGTACTTCAATGAAATGTGCATTTTTTGTTTATTAGCCAAAATAAGGAGCTTCATGCACATGGTTATAGTACATTTAAGTCTAGCTCCTATTACCTAGACCATTTTGCTTCCTATATTTTTGTGTTCTATCATGTCATGTGAGAAAGATGAAATTAATTGGTTAGCCTTGCTAGTTTCATACAGAAGGCATTGATGTCTTTTGAAGGGGTTTCATCATTTAGGTGGGTTTGTAGTTCCTTTTCAGCACATTGATGAAGGTGTTCTGATCCAAATTCCGCCTCACCTAAAATAATAAAAAAAACATTTATATTGTAGTTTGGTTTTAGTTGAGTGTATGTAAGGAGATTGATGTCATTTGAAAACTTTTTTTATTAAATTAAGATCAAGTTCAAATTCTTGTAAAAATATCTCAATAGTAGGGACTCAATAAAACTTGAAGTCATGTTCCCCGCTTTTCTTTAATGTCACTAAAGTATAACCTTTCCTACAAAGCATATGTTAAGATTAAGAAACTGACCTATAAAACATTTATACCATATATGAGAAAAATTGTTAGACCATTTCTTGATATTGTGATGTTTGATAAGATTCTATGAATAGGTTATGAAATCGATCACCAAACGTCTTGTGAGATAATATAGAATATAGATATAATCATCAATTCGTAAAGAAAAAACCATAACAATGAGTGGTAAGAAAAATGAATCAAGAGAATGAGAGTTGGAACATATGTTCGTTGATATCTATTAACAACAAGTAAATTGCCCGAAATTTCTAGAAAAAATCATGTTTCTGTGTCTAAATGCTACTAATCGGTAGGTACTTTCACCTATTAAACATTATATCCTTCAACATCTACTACATGCAGTTTAGGAGTTCATCTTTTGATTCACATAACTCCATTGTCTTTAATGTCACCATGCAAACACAAAGAAATAAATGAAATTGTTACCTAGATTCCAGATAATATCATATTACTCATTACTCAAGTTACAAATAGAGTCTTTTCATCTATAAGTTGACGAAGATTGAATGAATTTAGTGGATTATGTAAATCGGTCAGGAGATTAAAAGAGATGATGGTCAGATGATTATGTGTTGGTGATAACAGTGTATGATGGTTATGACGGTGGGTAGCAAGATAGAGACAACTGTCTATGAAGGAAAAACTATTGGTGTGAAGTCAAAAACCTGAATTCAATTTAACAAAAGTCTAGATGCGGGGTATAAGTAAACAAATAAATTTTGGGGGAACTCAAAGTAACAAAGTGTGTGATTACATACTTATACAAAACAACACGATATTGAATCAATCAGGACAGGATCGGAGCATACAACAATTAGTTAAATAAAAAGACATAAGAAACCACTGATACATAAGGAAGGTATTGTTGGATTAGGTGTCCAAGTCTATAACTATAATTGGTATATACTTAAATTGATAGTAGCACAATCCTTTTGGGTTGCCTTCATACTAGCAACTAGACAGGATGATTAATTGAGAAAGAAGAAGAATTTATTAATTTGATTAATAAATTGAAATGAATGATTTATTAATGTATTATGGAAATAATATATTAATTAGAAATCATATTATTTAATTAATTGTTAATCAGATAGTTATTGGAATTAATTTTGGGATTAACTAAATTAATTAAAAGTGCAGGGGTTGTTTGGTAATTTGTTGCTAGTTGAGGAAAGAAACTCTAGAATCTTCCTAAAGAGGCTTGGACGAAAATCTTTTAGATAAGCCCTATAATTTTCGTCCAAGGGCTTTTCGATGGAAGGTTTAAGGTTTGTTTGGTCCTTAAGAAAAGCAGTTAGGGTTTCCTATTCTTAACCCTAGCTTTGGTTCTAAGTCACCTCACTATATAAAGACCCATACCCTTGATGAATTCGATCACTAGAAACCCTAGAGAGTTATAGTTGAAATTTGGAGCATCCTCTTCCCTCTCATATCTCATCCTTTTGCTAAGTGTGTTTATGATTCATTAGATTTATTACACTTGTGATACTTGCTCTGAAGCTCAAGATCTACATTGTTTTGGATTGTTATTACAATATAGCAATCAAATGTATGTTTCATAAACCTTTATTTTATTATTTTCGATTATTATCTATAAATCTAGGGTTTGCATGTTGCTGTTTACATGGTATGTTCAGTTAGAGAAGACATAGATCTTATTAAGGTTGGATACATACATAGGATTGTATGTTTATGCTAAAACCCATCAATGATATCAGAGCGTAGGTTTAGTGTTTTATTGAATTGATACTAATATGAACTTGAACAAGAAGGTGAAAACAGAATCATCATTATGTTCATCTAACACACCATGAAGATCTTCCAACACTGCGTGTTGACCTGCGTTTTTTGACCCAAGACGGTGTGGTGATTGCTCACCATGTCGTGTTGTACTGTCAGATTCAAACATTTCGGTTTTTGATATGTTTTAAAATTGATTAGGATAATTACCTTATATAATATTGTTCAATTGTGTAAACCTGAATATTTTGAATTGTAATTTGATAAACTTATCTAAAATTGATGATTGGTTATATTTTTAATTTAATTAATTGGATATTAATAATTTTGAAAATTTAAAATATGACCTTAGTATTTTTGAAAAGTTTTAAAAATACACCCTTATATTATATGTAACATTAAAAGTCTAATATATATATATATATATATATATATATATATATATATATATATATATATATATATATATATATATATCCTAGGGATAAGGATTTTAAGGAATAAGAGAAAAAGACTAGTTGGACTTAGTCAGAGTACATATTTGGATAAAGTGTTAAAACGTTTTAGCATGGAGAATTCCAAGAAAGGAGAGTTGCCTAACTAGAGCAATACCAAATTGAGTAAGACTCAGAGTCCGAGTACTGATGCTAAGATAGCAGAAATGAGTCGAGTTCCATATGCTTCCGTCGTTGGATCGATCATGTATGCTACGACATGTACTCGCCCTAATGTGTCTTTTGCTTTGAGCATGGTTAGTCAATATCAAGGAAACCTAGGTAGAGCTCATTGGATAGCAGTCAAGAATATTCTTAAGTATCTGTGAAGAAATAAGGATTGGTTCCTTGTGCTTGGTGGTAGTGATGACTTGAGAGTAACTGGGTATAGTGACGCCAATTTTCAAACAAACAGATACAACTTTCGTTCTTAGTCTGGCGGGGTATTTACCCTTAATGGAGGAGCGGTAACTTGGAAAAGTTCCAAGCACGAGACTGTGGCTGATTATACATGTGAATCAGAGTACATAGCAGCAAGCGAAACATCGAAGGAGGCTATATGGTTGAAGAACTTCATCGAAGATCTTGGAGTTGTGCCAGCCATAAAGGAGCTAATGGAGATTTTCTGTGATAATGAAGGAGCGGTTGCCTTAACTAAGGAACCAAGAGATCATGGCAGATCTAGACATATAGATAGAAAATACCACTTATCAGACATAGAGTAGAAGGACACCTCATTGTGAAGGGGTATCATCAGAAGATAATCCTACAGATCCCCTCACAAAGGGTCTGAGTAGGGTTAAGCATGTTTAACATGCAAGAAGCATTGTTTTGAAGGATGATATTAGTTTTGGTAATTAGATAGGTATTTAGAAACTTTTAACAAATAAATGTAATTGACATTCAATAAATAATTAATGGAGATTTATTTATGAGTATTGTTTACTATCTTTTGTCAATTGTTTATTATTGTGTTTCATTTTTGCATGTTTTACTTCCCGAATAATTAGATTATTCAAACATCCACAGTCGATTATACTTTTGGAGTAAGTAGTGAATCAAGACTGTCATGAATTGGACTGTAGATTGTCTAAGTGTTTAGACATAGAAAATATTTGTTGTAGTATTCGTGAGTACTTTTGAAATGGAGAATTGAAGTATTGGATTAACCCACGGTCATAGAATTACTTCATGAAATTTATCACGAGTAATTCTGAGATGATAATATCTTATTATCTTTAAACGGGGATATATGTGTTATTGTTTTTGAGTTGGTTGTGCATTATGTGTCGGAACCGGCCATGACGGAATTGATTTGTTTAATTGTAGTTCTTTATCATTACGAATCAGAAATCAGGAAAGAAAGTATTGGACAATGAGATTGATTTTGTTTCATGTCGTTTGTCCAAATGATATCTTGCAGAACGGAGGATTATATGATCACTTATCTTAGGATACATTACGGACTAGGTCAGAGTTCGAAAGTGGCTTTGAGGGCTACAATTTGCTAATTAGTTTTTGAAGATATACTAGCGATAATAGTTATTAGACTTATCCAAGTGGGAGACTGTTGGATTAGGTGTCTACGTTCATAACTATAATTGGTATATACTTCAATTGATAGTAGCACAAACCTTTTGGGTTGCCTTCATACTATCAACTAGACAGGATAATTCATTCAGAAAGATGAAGAATTTATTAATAAATCGAAATGAATAATTTATTAATGTATTATAGAAATAATATATTAATTAGAAATCATATTATTTAATTAATAATTAATTAGAAAGTTATTCGAATTAATTTTGGTATTAATTGAATTAACTAAAAGTGCAGGGGCTGTTGGTAATTTATTGAAAGTTGAGGAAAGAAGCTCTAGAACCCTCCTAAAGAGGCTTGGATGAAAATCTTCTAGATAAGCCCTAGAATTTTCGCCCAAGGGCTTGCAGATGGAAGGTTTAAGGCTTGCTTGGTCCTTAAGCAAAGCAATTAGGGTTTCTTGTTCTTAACCCTAGCTTTGGCTCTAAGTCACCTCACGATATAAAGACCCATACCCTTGATGAATGCGGCCACTAGAAACCCTAGAGAGTTGTAGCCGAAATTTGGAACATCCTTTTTCCTGTCATATATTATCATCTTACTAAGTGGGTTTATGATTCATTAGATGTATTACACTTGTGATACTTTCTCTCAAGCTTCAAGATCTACAAGGTTTTGGATTATTATTACAATATAACAATCAAATGTTGTTCATATGGTATGTTCAATTAGAGAAGACATAGATCTTATTAGGGTTGCATGCACACATAGTATTGTATGTTTATGCTAAAACCCATCATGTATGACACGACATATGTACCTCAACTTCAAAGAGGTATTGGTGGGGACAAAATTTCAAATGAACTGAACTTTCAAAGTGATATATCACATTTGTAAAACACTAATACACACTGCATTATCACAAAATTATTGAATCTTAAACATGTATAACATATAAGATTAACAATATCATAACTATGGAGAAAATCTATTCATAATTATGGAGAAAATGTATATAATATTCAAAAGTAGAAAAGTTAAGTTGTAAAAGGCCACTTACTTTCTAGCATACTTGTAGCATATGAACTACCGATCAACAATATGACTACTTATATTAGGTAGTGCAAGGGCTAAATTTGGAATTTAAAGATGAAAACCCTCTTAAAGAGTAGCTATGCTCTATTGCTTTACGAAATTGGTTTGTTGCAGGTGAATAAAGATGAAAACCCTCTTATAGAGAAGACTATGTACATTTATTATTTTAGGTGGGTATGTTACATGTATGTATCTGAACACTTTTAGCTAATGTAAACAAATGAAAATTCGTCACTAAAACATCCAAAATATAAAAAATAGTCACTAAAACATCTCAAATCAATTACTTAAATAGCTCTTATCGCCTCAAAAGGTAGGAAAAGGTCTCTTAGAATTAGAATTAAACCAAAAGATCAACTCAACACAAGGGAAAAATCATTAATTTAATCTAGAATAATTGTAAAAATAGTGATGATATGATGCATAACCAATGAACTATACCTCATAAGCATCATTAGTAAAAAAATTCCAGCTCTCCATTCGTTTTAAAGCATCAACAACTTTTCGTTTATGGATTTAACAGATTCATCACTTTCAAAAGACCGGATGTATGATTTCCCAGGCCACGAATTCTCTCATCAAGCTTTGTATCAAAACTTCTGAATAGTGAACATTTGATAACAGATTTAAAAAGTGAGAAAATATGAAGAATATAGAGGATCATACATTTACATAACCAAAGAAAAAAAATTACCTTCACAATGTTTGAAAGCAAAAATCTTGTTTATATCAATTTTTGCTAAAAGGATACCTAGAAGCAAATAACTTCAACATTCATTATGGTTAAACAGTAACAGAGAAACCCATAAGTATTGAACTATAAAAAAGAATTTTATATTCACAGAGATTAAAAATTATTAAACAATAACCACATAACGCCACCATACTTGATTCCAAAGTGCATAAAACCTAATTCACTATAATCTTGATACGATCAAATAAGAAAAATTGATAATCCCAATTTCCAACTACGATTCCATAACTAATTGACGGAAAACAGATTAAATTTTGAATTTTAAGCAATGAAAATCGTCACCTGAAAGTAGATTTGTAAGGCACGTTTCATCGACGCTTCAAACCGAACGATTTTCATGGTGATGCTAGGGTTTTGATGCCAATTACTTGGATAATATCGACAATGAATTTTCTTAGTGATGGTCGTCAGACATCCATGGAGATCGTAGTAATCAGAGAGAATGATCGAGATAGTGATGTGGTGGAATTGAAATGAGAGAGAATGTTTGAGAGAAAAGCAATCAACGGGGGAAGCATTGAAATATATGTATCCGAATCTAAAGATTTCATCGACGCTTCAAACCGAATGACTTTCATGGTGATGTTGGGGTTTTAATGCCGATTACTTGGATAATATCGACAATGAATTTTCATAGTGATGGTCGTCGGACATCCATGGAGAGAAGTTCAAGAGAAAAGCAATCAACGAAGGAAGCGTTAAAATATATGTATCCGAATCTAAAAATGAGGCAGTGGAAGAGGCATGGACAAAAGATGTCAAACCCTGAAAAACATGTGGCAAAAGTCTGAAAGAGTTAAACATTACTATTCCTCAAGCCTTTGTGCATTAATATGTACATATTAATTGTTTAAAGAAAATAAATAGTAAATCAAACTTGATTCTCTACAATGTCTATATTCTTTTAGAAAACAAAGGTTGAGATACTAGCACGATTTAATTCGTATAAAATGATAGAAATACATGGGTAAATTATAGAAAATAACAATATAATTTTTCTTCAAATATTGGAAATTATTTTTAACAATAATATTTACAATTTTCTACTGATTACGACAAACTTTAATCTGAGAGACGGACAATTATTTAACATTTATTTTTGACAAAATTACACATATGGTCCATGTGGTTGGCACGAGAGACCAAAGATAGTCCTTATGAGGAATTTTGGACGAGTATGGTCCCTGTGGTTCCAAATTGTTGCACGAATAGTCCTTATGACATACTCCGTTTAATTGTTGCCGTTTATCTAAATCACGTGACCCTCACACGAGGGTATTTTGGTCTTTTGCTTTGTTACACGAAATGATCATATTCATAAATGATCCTTACATCTAGCTGCCATTTACATTACCCCAAGAAATCGTCCCTTTCTTTTCTCCTCTGGTTTATCATCTTCATCACTTCAAAACATCAAACGGAAACTAGGATTTTCATCTTCATCTTTTGCGATGGTTCTAACTTTGTGGAATGTCCGTTCAAAATTCTTATAAAATCATGACCTGATCAAAGCTTATGGTGAGTGATCAGTTAATAACTTCCAATTTTGTTAAGTAATTTATGCACATTCAATTTTGAGACTTCATTCTTTCCTCATATCATTATTTATTTGTTTTTCAGTTGAGTTAAGTAGTTTTTGCACATTCAAGATTCACCATGGGGGTATGTTCACAAAATACCAAGGAAGACGTTACGTTGGTGGGAGTATTGACTATGTTGACTACGTAGACATGGACGTGTTCTCCGTATATGAGTTAGACGATATGATGAAGGAGATAGGTTATATCAACGGTGAGCCTATCTACTACCACTTCTTGATTCCAGAGATTGAAATCGATTATGGGTTACTTCTTTTAGGTAACGACTCAGACGTACTTTTGTTAAGTAAGCATGTCGCTAATCATAAAGAGATTATGGTGTATACTGAACATGGAACTACTAGACTCCATACATACTTTATGTCTCCAAATAAGGTCGTATTGGAAGAAATCAATGAGCCTATTTCTTCGGAACTCAATCGAAAAAAGTTTACAAGTACAGAGGTAGGATCATGTAGTAGAAAATTGGACTTGAATGAGAACTATGACTTTTCTAGGTCTGTTGTACCTTTTGGACATTTTGATAGAGATGTAGTGAAAGATGTTAGAGTTCAGCCTGCAAGTGAGGAGCTTAACAATGCCCAAGATGTTGGCCCTTCAGAAGACTTTGATCCTTTCTTTTATATGGATCATAATGATTACCAACAGATGGGGGACGATGATTACCAACAGATGGGGGACAATGAAGAAATTAGAGATGTTATTAGTGATTAGACTAGTAGCAATGGAAGTATAAGCGACAATAGTGACTTTTTAGTGGATGAACTTAATATGGTGGAGGATGTCGAAGTGAATATGAAAGACTTCCACAGTGGTGTTTATTCTTTTCCAAATCTAGATAACCACCAATCATTCAATGCACCTGATGTCACAGTTGATGAGGATTTGGAGGTGATAGATACACAGTTGTTTGAATCAGCTGGTGTAGAAGAAGATAAGAGGAAGAAGTTAATGAGAAGGTTAAACAAACCAACCACGTTTTCATCAGGAGTAGTACATGAAACCGCATTCCATCTGGGTCAAATATTTAAGTCCTCATCAGAAGCGAAGGACTACATTAAAATGCATTCAATTCGAACTAGGAGAAACATTTACTTTGCAAAAAATGATAAAAAAAAGAATTAGGGCAAAATGCAGGGGTGTGGTCTCGGAAATGACAGGTGGGCCATGGACAAAAAGTAGAATCAAATGCAAGGAAAAAACAGTCAGTTCACAAAAAGTAACATGCCCTTGGGTGGTATTAATTTCTAGATCTGATGAAGAAAGCGATTGGATGGTGAAAACTTTGGTTCATGAGCATAGATGTGTGCAGTCAAGATCTATTAAAGCGTGTACTTCTAAGTTTCTTGCAACCACCGTTCTTCAACAAGTGGAAGGAAACCCAATTATCCCAGTCAAAGCTTTGCGTGTAGAGTTACAAAAGATATACGAGGTGGGGATGTCAAGAATGAAGGTCTTTAGGGCTAAAAACTTGCACATAAACATGTTTATGGAGATTATGAAAAGCAATACAGCCTTCTCAGGGATTACGTACTAGAATTACAACAGTGCAACCCAGGAACAACTGTGAAGATTGATGTATACCGTGAACCAAATGCAGACTTGGAAACTAGGATGTTTAATAGAATTTATGTCTGTTTAGGTGCATTAAAACTGGGTTTTAAGGCAGGTTTAAGAGATTTTTTAGGATTCGATGGGGCTTTCATGAAGGCACCTTACCCTGGACAGGTTCTCACTGTTGTGGGTCTTGATTCCAATAATGGGATCTACCTACTAGCATATGCCATAGTTAAAGTCGAGAACAAAAGCTCATGGAGTTGGTTTCTAGAGTGTCTAGGTGAAGATTTGGAGCTCTCTACAAATTCAAACTTCACATTTATTTCTGACAAGCAAAAGGTTAATCTTCTTATGATACTTGTTCATGACATCTGTGTAATTTTGTCTGCTACATTTAGAAAATAACATTTTTGTTACTTGTTAATTAGGGGATTTTACCTGCCATTGCCAACCTATTCCCTAGCGCTGAACACAGGTTCTGTTTAAAACATATTCACGAAAACATGAAGCTACAATGGAGGGGGAAGGAGCACAAAGATCATTTATGGGAATGTGCAACAGCAACAACAGTTAGACACTTTGACAGATTCATGGAAGATTTTAACAAGTTCAATTCAAAGGCATGTGATTGGTTAAAGAAAATTCCACACAAACATTGGGCCAGAGCACATATTTCAGGTATATTTATCCTTATATAACAGTTAGACACTTTGACATATTCAAGGAAGATTTACACTTTGACAGATTCTTATAAGATATTTTGTTGCATTATAAAGGAAGAGCACATACATATATTTTGTTGAATAATTTATGTGAAGTTTTCAACCCAAAGTTGTTAGATGCTCGAGACAAACCTGTAATTACATGTTTAGAATATATTAGGGAATACCTAATGAAACGAATTTGTATTGTGAAAAATGTGATAGATAAGTCTCAAGGGCCACTTACCCCAACAGCCACAAAACTTTTAAATGGAGTTAAGAAAGATGCTTCTCAATACACTTGCATATTTAATGGTTCTGAGAAGACTCAAGTTACTGGGACAATGGGGGAACAATTTATGGTTAATTGGAGGGACAGGAACTGTAGTTGCAGGCATTGGGAAATCACTGGGATACCATGCTCTCATCTTGTTAGTGCCATTTGGGATAAGGTTGAGCATGGGGCAAAAAATGTCCCACCTCTTGAGGAGTGGGTACATCCATGTTATAGGTTAAGCACATGGAATGAAATGTACAAGTACAAAGTTCAACCAATCAATGGAAGAAGTATTTGGCCAAAGTCAGATTGCCCCACAACACTAACACCCCCTAAGCATACTAAACAGGTAAATAATTTTCAATTTACAAGTTAGTATACGTTTATATTGTTTTATAATTTATTAATTATGCAGGTGGGGAGACCAAAAAAGAAGAGAAAGAGAGCTCAAACCGAAGAACCAAATAATCAAGGTAAAAGTTTGACCAGGAAGTTCCTTACAGTTACTTGTAGCAAATGCAAGAATAAGGGTCACAACTCTAGGAGTTGCAAGGGACAAGGGGGAAAAAATGAAGTTAGAAATGTGGTGGCAGGGGGAAAGAAGCTTAGCAAGGCAAAGAAGCAGGGAGATGGAAAAAAAGGAGAAACCCAAAATGAAGGAGAAAACCAAACTTAAGGATAAATCCAAAATGAAGGAAAAGGTTTGATTTGTTGTCTTTTGTGTTGTTTGTTTTGGTACCTTAGAAAGGTCTTTTGTGTTGTTTGTTTTGGTACCTTAGAAAGGTCAGACTAAGTTGGTTCTTGTGTGTCTTTATCTTTTGTTGGTATTATGGTACATTAGGGTGCTAGACTAAGATGGTTCTTTTGGTTATGATACATTAGTCTGCAAGCTCTTTTGATATTTTGTTGGTATTATGACTTTGCACTTTAAGGTTATCTAATGAACTTTATGACTATGCAAAAGTTTGCATTTTATTTTTGAACATTTCTAATGTTGTTATGGCTCTATAATGGTTTACACATTATACTACAATGGTCTAAACCCTACAAAAACCTTTCACTTTCATATTTTATACTTTAATGGATCTGGATAGTTCATTAAGTTGCAGACCAATATTTTACACTCATTAAGTTCCAGACCAATATTTTTCAATGGTTGCAGACTAAAAGTTTCCCAAATAAAAAGCATTCCATTCATACATACGAACATTTCTTACATCACAAACAAACAAAGCGAAATCATCTTCAAATTAATACTATTATCTGATTCTACCCACAAGCAAAAGAACCATCATCTATCTACCCACAAGCAAAAGAACCATCATCTCCAGACTAATACCATTAGCATCTTTTGTACACATACATGAAAAAGAAAACCCAACTAAAAACTAGCATCATCTTCACTTTTTTTGCTTCAAAACTTGCTTGCAGCAGAGATTCTTGAAGCTTGTTCATGGATCTTAGCAAACCTGGAATGACAGCCACAGCCCTTCGACACATGGGCTCATCAAACCATGCAATGAAACCGCAACTGCTAGGACATTTCCAAAACCTACGCCGTGGGTTGAGATCCGTCCATGATGTCACTATCACCGCTTGCCTTCCACAAAAACAATTTACCATTCTTAAGCAAAGTTTCTTAGAAAGACACAGAAGAGAGAAGAGAGAAGAGAGGAGAGAGAATAGAGGAGATGATAAATAATGAAGGAAGTGATGGGGGTTTAATTTTTATAGGGAAGGGAAATCTTTTGCAGATCATATAAAGATATGAGAGAGAAGGGATAAGCAAAAGACCAAAGGGTCACGTGATTTAGATAAACGGCAACAATTAAACAGAGTATGTCATAAGGACTATTCGTGCAACAATTTGGAACCACAGGGACCATACTCGTCCAAAATTCCTCATAAGGACTATCTTTGGTCTCTCGTGCCAACCACAGGGACCATCTGTGTAATTTTGTCTTCTTTTTTTGTTTGTTTATTTGATAACTTTGAATGACGATGTCATAATATACCTGACAAATCTTTATTCAAGATCATTGTGTAACTTATTATAAAAAATAAAGAAATGTAAGGTTTCACCCCTAAACCTCTTTCTGAAATAATGTAGCAGCTATCAATCAATTTGATATGTGCACCACGTTGTTTGAGTGTATTCCAACAAGGTTTTATATGTAGTACATTCGCGTGTTTGTTTGGTTTACTCTATGTTTTTGTTTTGCTTTTTGTGATATTTCTTTTTCATTGAACTTCGACAATTCATTTAAACATATAAAGCAAATCAAATTCCCAGACTATATCATAAAAAGTAAAATCACGACAATATGTTTTATATAGTGCCGTAATATGATTATACGAACGTAATACCCTATTCGATATTATAATCTCACGATAACCGTATTAAAAATATTACTAAATATAAACAACCATCATTGGTTACGTAAAGCTAGATTTATTTTACACAACCAACCAAATTTTATTAATTGACCAGAAAAAAAAACTATCCAAAAACATGAATACAAATTAATGAATTTATTTGATAAAATTTACTCTTATATGAGCCATTAGGTGGCCATTCGGTTACTTTTTACCCGACAAATACTAATGGGTTGTTTGTTTTGTTTTTTACTGGATCAGTAAAAAGTAACCTCTGACTTGGACACTTGATTAGCAGTAAGACTATTTGTTTTGAGAAATTTTTATCTTGTGCTCAGGCTAACAGGTTCTTATTCAATAAAATTCCCTTTGTGCCCGTTAACCCCTTCAAGAGATCAATAACAACATTTTTTTTTCTTTTGCTTGTAGATACAAGAGTTCCATAACAAACAAAACTTAATCCTTATTTTTCTTTTCTGCTAGTGACATCCAAATACAGGAGCCAAAAAAAGAAAAAAAAACTTTCATCTATTTCCTCTTTTTGCATTAAACATCCCCAAATTACTTGTAGCAAGCCCAAACTGATAAAGCTCATGTTTTCAGATTGAAGGCATGATTTACGATTAATGTTAATAATATGTTTTACTTCTACATTTAAGTAACATTCATTTAGAAACAATATTCTTTTTTCAGAAAAAAGATTAATTAACTCTAGCATAATAGATTGAGATATCTAAAATTATTTCTAGCTTAATTGGTTTACATGCATTTCTTTTTTAGGCTTCTTAATTTCAAGTCCCTCTAAATATATATTAACCCATTTCTTTTGTAATGGTTTGCCACAACATAGTCTAAAAGATTTACTATTATTCTTCAAAATAGGCACCAATTTTGTAATATCCGCTGCATATCTAAATCATTGTTTTATTTATTTTTATTTATTTTTTATTTTTTATGTAACGATCTTTAAACCCCATTTTTTGTACCGAGCTTTATATTACCAAAAACATATATAATATAATACTATCGTCTATTTCCCTTCTTTACATAGACTAATGAAAGACATATATTAAAAAAATTTTATGTGTATTTTTATTCCGAAAGTTTTTTATTTCTTTGAAAGAAGAATTATATGTGAATTTTATACGAGATAAAATGGTCATTTTTCTTTTAAAATAATGTGTATTCGGCACAAAACATAATAATAAGGTAAAATAGTTATTTTTAGTATTTTTAGTATTCAACACAGCCAATCATATATATGTAATAAAAAAAACATGGTTTTAGTGGGAACAAGATACAATCATAGTTGCAGACCCAGTTCAAACATCCGACTCAGTCAAATATGACTCAGTCAAATATGACTCACTCAACAATTATCAAACAACTCTAAGTGTTAATGATTGAAAAGATGTCAATTAAGTATATGGAACCACGTTAACTTATTTCGGAGTAAATTAATGTTTACTATCTATGATCCAGTAGATTTTCGATAATTTCTACACTCAAGTCGGTACATTACCATAGAGCACATATCATTAATGTTGGTATCGTATTTTTATATAATATCAAACAGTTGTTTGCTTGCAGTACTATAAATCTTTTTGATGCATCCATACAAGTCGTGAATATTAGAAATGAGAATAGATAGCTAGGTACCCAATCAAATTTGTCATAACCGGAACCAACAGCATCTTGGATATTGAACCAGTGATTCCTAATATTTTGGAATCACCCTTGTATATCTGAAACCGATTCTGGTTCAGGTACTCGACGTCTAATAAAACTATTACAAAAAATTATGCTATAAAAACTACAAGTTCCTAGCTTCCCTTTTAAATGCATGGTTTATATAAGATAAAGATAGACACTTTCATATTAAAAATTACTAGTTAACACTAGTTTCAGAATATAAATATTACACATCATTTATAATATAAAGTCACTGTATATCACGTTGTTATATTAAAAGCTACAAATTCCTAGATTTCCTACTGAAAATCATATGCATCATTTAGTCAAATATGTTAAAACTTAAAGGACACTCACTCTAGGTGCCTAAATCTTTGGATATTTGCGATCAACATTAAAACAATTTACTATGTCATTTGGAACGTCACTCCAAAATCAAGGTGAAGTTTATTATAAAACTAGTATAAATTGCGGTACTTCGCAGCTGAAAATTGAAAATATTGAAAGTTTTAGAGACATAATTGAGAACAATGAAAGCTGGAAATTGAAACTAGTATAAGGTTTATTAATCCTATATTTCCGACACTATCTTTGTTAGACAAGAATCATTTCCGTAATTTTAAAAACAAAAGGCTGATGAACTTTTAGGTTAAACATGTAACTTCCCAAAACACCAAAAAATTAAAGGAAAAAAATGTTGGGTGGTTTGTCAATAAGAAAGAAAAGCGAAGAGACTATTTTGATAAGTTGGATGGTTTATGAATAAAAACTAAAACACTAAGGGTTATTTCTGTAACATTCAATTTCAGGTACTTGTCATTTTTAAGCTTTAAATCCAGAAGTTTACATTTTACTCCCTATGCATGGCATACGTGAAAGCTATGCCTTGAGTAGCTCTTTTAATTTATTTTGGACACATACTCTAGCTAGTACGATGGGCGTATGTGGAAGTACGTCGGGCATACCCGTGAAAACTTCAAACCCAAATTTTGGGGTTCTGACCCTATTTAAACACCTTATGACTCCTTGTAGCCTCTTCATGCTCACCCTCCTTTCACCTCAAAGCTGATATTTGAAATCCTAGCCCTCTTTAGAAAAGTTTGAGACCTTTGAGTGATTTTTGTGGGTTTTTAGTGCTCTTAGAAGATGAAGAAGTACATCATCGAAGCTTGAAGAAGCTCAAGCTCTTAGATCTAGAACTTCCATCATCCTTGCAAGCTGATGGAGGTAAAAAGTTTGTACATTTATGCTTCTTTTTCTAGATCTAGATTTGGACCATGTTATGGTGTGTTTTTGGTCCCAATATTTGGAATTTTGAGGCTTGGGTTGTTCTTAATCGTTTTTAGTGTCATTTCTGATCATTTTGAGCTTATAAAGTCATAAAGATGGGGGCTTGGACACCCCCATTCATCCATGCATGAAATCTTGGATTAAAAAGTATACTTCGGACTTAGGGTTTTGATTTGTGCCTTATTGAGCCATGCAAAGGCATCAAGTTGTTGACTTTATCATTTAAGACATCCCCAAAGAGCAGGATATGTGGTTTCGATGATTGGTCTTAAAGCATTTAGTGCTTAAAGTCACCAGAAGGCCTTTCGGCCATTTGTCCCCTATCAGAATAGATCCAGTATGTAGGGCGTAATGGAGGTACGTATGGCGTACTCACCAGAAGGCCTTTGGAACATTTGGGGGCCTTAGGTATTTGGATCATTCTAGGACTTTGGATTTTTAGGGACATGGGCCATGGTTAAATGGTTCAATTGAGAGAAGGGTAAAATGGTCTTTTACCCTTAGCATGTTAGATGATAGTTTAGGTCATTTATTATGGTTTATTACCCTGATTATTTATTAGGGTTAATTTGGATATGTTCAGTGTGAGGAGTCATACTAACAACAGCCCGAGAGTGTGATTTGTCTATCTTCAGACTGAGGTGAGTTTCTTCACTGTAATTATGGGTCGAAGGAACCAATGTTAGCCTACTGGATTATGCTGCAAGATAGTAGTGATCTTTGTGAAACTTAGTGATATGTTTGTATGTGCTTGTTGTCTTTGTGACTCTTGCTAGTATAAATTTATGCTTAGTTGTAGGGGTAAAACAGAACTGTAACGGTTGAAAGAAACTGAAGGAGTCGGAAGGGACTCAGAGATTCAGAAGGGACTTAGGGAGTCGGAAGGGACTTAACGAGTCGGAAGGGACTCAAAGAGTCGGAAAGGACTCGGGGGTGAAATAGACCTATTATATGTTCTAGTATGATATATATGAATGATGTATGGTATGTTCTATTTGGGAAACTCACTAAGCTTTGTGCTTACGTTTTAAGTTTTTGTTTCAGGTACCTCCAGTTTGAAAGGGAAGGGCCCGACTTGGTCAAATCGCATCCATTTGTGTTTCCGTATTTTTATGATTTTGGTATTGTACTCTGATAACCATTTTCACATTGAAATACTTTTAGATGGTTTGATATGAATACTTGATGGATTTTAGTTAACTTAAAAATGAAATTTTTACTTATGATTTTTGGGATGTTACAATTGGTATCAGAGCCTTGGTTGAGGGATTCGGACACACTCTCGTGTGTGCTTGAACTCAAACTGAGGATTTAGTAAGTTTTTCATAAAAACAAATGATCTTGTAAAAGGATTACTACTAGAAAGAAGTGGTGTGATGCATGTAATCGGCCGAGATAAAGTCAGTGTTCCCAAAATACCCATACATGTTTATTAATTCAATATATGAATATGTGAATAACATGCTAGATTAGAGCTAAGGATCTGCTCAGGATTTGTAAGATAGGAGAGATGCCTTCTATGCTTATTGTATGAGCCTCGAGAACTACATGCTAGTATGGATTATTGATATGTTAGGACGCTCTTGTTAGTTATGGTTTGAGAGAGTTGGGTTTAGTTATGAAATAGAGAGTGAGGCGATCCCTTCTCCTGGAGAAGAAAGGTTCCTTTTATACCTGTCGTCTTCAGCACATGATCCCGACGGAATCTTCTATCCCGTCTGGGCCGACAGGACATGGAGGATTCTTATTGGCGGATCGTGCACCACTAGCGATTATCCGCTATTGTTGCAGAACTAACAGAGGATATTGCCTTGGCCGCTAAACTTGTCGTCCTAGGGAGTAGTCAGTAATATTTCAGCATATTTTAGACCAGAGTTTCTTGTCCTGAATTGGACCTTGGGGCTAGAGCATCGGGGTCGAAGTGTGAGGCCATGAGGGTGAGGAGCCATGCGTAATCGCTTACGTTAGGTAGCGACCGTTAGCTAGGTCGTCCTTTAGATAACCATTCTGTTATCTTTGATGTATTCCTAGGAGGATACGTTAACAAGTCCCTTAGGCTGGTAAAAGTTAGTGTTAGTCTAGGGTAGATGAGTTGTTCTTGATTAGATCGAGACACATGGTTGGTGGAGATGGCTTGGATGTCTGCTGATGCAACGGAGCCGTCTGCGCAGACGGTTTTATCATGGCAACTATTTGATTTTCCCACTTGGTATTTAAACCTTCCTTTATTAGGAACGGTTTTACTTCCTCTTTTTCAACCGCCTCTTCCTTCTCTTCGCTTATTTTTTCTTCCATCTCACTTTTGTTATTGTAGAGTAATGGCAACACCAATTACTAGAATGAAGATAAAATTGAATGAGTTTGAGGGCCGACAGGCCCGATGTGACTTTCTGCCCAAGCACGGGGTGCAATACCCTAAGAAAGGGGGAACTATTTCTCGTCTGCCAGATAGTAACGTCGGGGTTCCTATCCTGGTCTTCAAGGTAGGCTTGAGGCTGCTAACGACCAACCTCTTTGACGAGATTATGCATCAATATGGCTTTTATGTTGATGATCTAACTCCAAATGTTTTCAACAGGATAGTCGGTTTTGAAATGGCGTGTTGATCCCTAGGCGTGCTTCCTCAGTTCTGGGCCTTTAAGTAATAATTTAACTCCTCCTCCCAATCTGACGTTCATACTTTCTCTCAGTGGAGGGGAATTCATGCGTTCATTACTAACCATAAGGCACCCAAGAAGAACTGGTAAGACAAGTGGTTGTGGGTGAATCGCAACTTGGTCGGTTACAACTATCCCCTTAGGACCATTTTCTTTGACCGGACGCCTCAATTGTGGGCTGCCAGCTTAGCTGTGGAAAATGCATTGAAAACCATTTCCTTCATTGGGGAGGACTGGGAGGATTGTATGTTGGTTACAGTTGGGATGAGTGCCACTTGGAGAGCTCGGGGGAAGATGCCTCGGTTCTTTATGGAGAAGGATGGTGAGTGTTTATCTCCTCCCCCCCCCCCTTTTTACCTCAACAGGAAGAAGTTGGAGGTTTTGCTGAGTCCCCTTATGTGTTGTTTTTTTCACAAGTCATGAGAGGATTATACCTTTTGAGATGGTTATGCAGGGTAGGTTCCAGGGTAGTTTCCAGAATAGATAAGTGCCCTTGGTGGAAATACTTCATCTGCCAATTAGCATTGATCGTGCTCTGGTGCTTGTTGGTCCTACCATTGTCGTGGAGTAAGGATCCGCTCCTCAGGAAGACCAGGATTTGGTTGAGATGCCTGTTGAGGGTGTTTCTCGAGATGATCCTCTGCCTCCTGAGCCTAAGGACGAACCAGAGATGGAGGTGACAACTAGAGGGAGCCGGTTAACAAACAATCGGCGAATAGCCTGGATGGACTCCCCACTTACTAAGTACGCCAACGCCATCACTGTTGGTAGGCGTCTTTTTAAAAGACGTAACATGGACTTCCTGTTGGGGGAGTCCAACGTTGTAGTGGACATTCGTGATGATGACGCTTGGAACCTGTCATAGAGAATGAATAAAGTGATGGGTTTTGAGCACTACAACATTCCTATGGTGCACATGCAACCCTAATGCTTTGGATCTAGGTTTTTCTCAAGTTATACATGCAAATTATTATCCAAAGCATAAACCCTAATCTAGCATAAAATTTTTGAAATTGATAACTTAAACATAGTTAGAAGAATACCTTTTCTTGTAGCTTGTTGATCTTGACCTTCAAAAGCTTAGTGCCTCAATTGTTGCACCTCTAATGGAGTCACAAACACCAACTAGCAATAGATGAACAAAAGAGAGAGGATGGAGGTTACTAAAATTGGCTAGGGTTCTCTATGAAAGCATAGGGCCGATTTCAACTAGCCAAGGGGTCCTTATATAGTTGTGTTGCTAAGGTTTTAGACTAAAACCCTAATTCTCTGCTCAGGCCTTAAGCAATCTATGGAACCCTTCTAGAAGACCCTTTGGATGAATTCTTCTATAGGCTTCCCATAGAATTCGTCCACCCCTTCTATTAGGAGTCCACAACCCAACTTGCAACTAACAGTAAATTGCAATATTAGTCCATGTTCTTTTAATTAGTCTCTTTTGATCACTACATTAATTCCAAATTAATTTCTGATCAATACTAATTAAATATTATGATTTTTCTATTAATATATTATTCTTATAATATATTAATAAATCATTCATCAACCTCTTTCTCATAATTCATCCTGTCAAGTTGCTATGGTGAAGGCAACTCAAAAGGACCATGCTACTATCGGGTCAAGTACATACCAATTATAGTTATGGTCTTAGACACCTAATCCAACAGTCTCCCACTTGCATAAGTCTAATAACTATAACTGCATGTATGACTTTAAAATCCAATTAACAATCGTAGCTCTCAAAAGCCATTGTCGAACTCTGACCTAGTCAATGACGCGTCCTTTAGATAAGTGATCATATAATCCTACGTTCTGCAAGATATCGTGTGGACAAAGACATGGAACATAATCTTCTTAATGTCCAATAGTTTGTTTCCCGACTTCTGACTTGTTTGACATAGAACTTAATTGAACACATCAATTCAAACCTGACAGGGCCCGACATATAAGTAAACACAAAATCATCGAGGGGCCCAAGATATCGCTTTTACCCTCCTAGGATAAAAGGAATAGATAAACTTTGACTTATATGTTTGTACTATTTACTTGTTAAATCACACACAAAAACATGTTTTATAACATCAAGTTACTGATGCGTTTACGCATTATCAATGCACAACAAACTCGCAAACAACAACTCATATATCTTGGTTTAAAGATTATACAATATTATCGTCTCACAATCATTCGTGATAAATTCCATGAAGTGATTCACATGAGCATGGGTTTAATCCAATACTCAAATCTTATTTCAAGAGAACTCACGAACGTTGTAGCAAGCTTTTTCTATGTCTAAACACTTAGACAATCTACAAACCAATTCATGATAGTTTAACCTCATAACTTACTCCCAAAGTATGATTGGCTGTGGATAATTTGAACAATCCAATTATTTTGGAAGTAAAACATGCAAAATTGAAACAATAGTAAACAATTAACACAAGACAGTAAAGTTTACTCATAAATAAAACTCCTTTATTTAATCATCAAATGTCATTTACATTTATCTATTACAAGTTTCTAAACAACTATCTAATCACTAAAACTAATATCATCCTTCAGGCTAATCCTCCTCGCATGTTGTAACTGCTTAACCTTGCTTAGACCCTTTGTGAGGGGATGTGCTAGGTTTTCCTCTGACGATACCCTCTTCACTACATGGAGTCCCCCTTCTACCCGATGTCTGGTTAAGTGATATTTTCCGTCGATATGTCTTGGTCTACCATGATCCATTGGTTCCTTGGTTAGGTAACTGCTCCTTCGTTGTCACTGAAAATCTCCATATGCTCCTTTATGGTTGGTACAAATCCAAGATCTCCAATGAAGTTCTTCAACCATATTGACTCTTTCGACGCTTCGCTCACTGCTATGTACTCTGATTCGAACATTGAATCAGCCACGGTCTCTTGCTTGGAACTTTTCCAAGTAATTGTTCCTCCATTCAGGGTAAATACCCGGCCTGAATGAGAGAGAAAGTTATCTCTATCGGTCTGAAAGCTAGCATCATTGTACCCTGTCACTCTCAAGTCATCACTCCCACCAAGTGTAAGGACCCAGTCCTTAGTCCTTTGCAAGTACTTAAGAATGTTCTTTACTGCAGTCCAATGAGCTCTACCCGGGTTCCCTTGATATTGGCTAACCATGTTAAACGTAAAATCCACATCAGGGCGAGTACATGTCATAGCGTACATGATCGAGCCAACCGGAAGCATATGCACTCGATTCATTTCTGCTATCTTGGCATCAGTACTCGGACTCTGAGTCTTACTCAGTTTGTTATTGCTTTGGATTGAAAATTCCCCTTTCTTAGAATTCTCCATGCTAAAACTATTCAGGACCTTGTTTAAGTAAGTACTTTGACTAAGTCCTATTAGTCTCTTACTTTTTTTTCTCAATATCCTTATCCCCATAATATAAGCAGCTTCTCCTATATCCTTCATAGCGAAACACTTCCTAATCTAGGATTTAACTTCCTGCAAGGTCGGCATGTCGTTTGCTATGAGTAGTATCTCATCAACATACAAAACTAAAAAGCTAACTATACTCCCACTAGCCATGACATACACACATGACTCATCCTCGCTTCTCGAAAATCCAAACTATTTGACTTTCTCATCGAAACAAAGATTCCATCTACGGGACGCTTGTTTCAATCCATAAATGGATTTCTCAAGCTTGCGCACTCTATTGGGGTATTTAGCATCTATAAAACCTTCTGCCTAACACATGTAAACATCTTCAGCCAACTTCCCATTAAGGAAAGCGGTTTTGACATGCATCTGCCAAATCTCATAATCATGAAATGCAACGATAGCTAAGTTCTCTCTCGCGGAAAACCCCTCTCCTTGCTACAAAGACCATGTTGTCACTAGGTCTGTAGAAAAGATTTCCAAAAGATTTATGTGGGTAGCCGATGAAAATATACCGCTCACTGTGAGGTTCAAGTTTGTCTTTGGTGTCTCGTCTTACGAAAGCCTCGCACCCCAAAACCTTGATATGTGCCAACGAGGGAACCTTCCCAATCCACATCTCGTGAGGTGTTCTGGAAACCTTCTTATTTGGGACTAGAATAAGGATATGGGAGGCAGTCTCTAAGGCATACCCCCAAAATGAGATAGGTAGCGAAGCTCGACTCATCATGGAACGAACCATGTCCAACAACGTTTGATTGCGCCTCCCAGCCACACAATTGAGTTGTGATGTCTTAGGCATCGTCAACTGTGAAACAATTCCACATTCCTTAAGATAGTCATGGAACTCGATACTAAGATACTCAGCACCCCTATCGGATCTGAGCATCTTTATCTTCCTGCCCAATTGATTCTCCACTTCTTGTTTAAACTCTTTGAACTTTTCAAACGTTTCCGACTGGTGCTTTATTAAGTAGATATACCCATATCTGCTATAATTGTCGGTGAATGTAACATAGAAGTGGTTAGCATCCCTTGTGGTGGATTTGAAGGGCCCACACACATTGGTGTGCATGAGATCCAACAATCCCTCACCTCTTTCACAAGTACCAGTGAAAGGTGATCTAGTCATCTTTCCAAACAAGCAAGATTCGCACGTGTCATCCGAATTTAGGTCAAACGACTCCAACACTCCATCCTTTTGGAGTTGGGTTATGCGCTTCTTGTTGAAATGTCCAAGACGACAATGCCACAAGCATGCCTTGTCTAAACCATTAGACGAATCGATATGCAACACATTATTCGCTAAGTTGTCTACAACCATCACATTTTCATATACACCATTACAAGGCAATGCTTCAAAATATAAAGTACCATTATATAAAGCATTGATACAACCAATTTCATTATTAAATTAAAATCTAAAAACTTGTTTGTACAAACCATTAAAAGAAATAATATTCCTCGTCATTTTTGACGAGTAGCAACAATCATTCAATTCTAAACCTAACCCACTACTAGGAACTAAAGAATAAATCTCGATCTTGGTGACAGGCGACGATTTCCTATTCCCCATTATCAAGTTCATCTTTCCATGCTCCACATCCCTACTTCTTCTTAGCCCTTACAAATCAGAACAAATATGAAAACCACATCCTATATCAAGGACCCAAGAACTAGCATATGATGAGTTATTAGATTGAATATTATAAATACCTATGAAGGAGGGCTTTATCTTCCCATCCTTGATGTCCTGCAAGTACTTCGGGCAACTTCGTTTCCAATGCCCTTGGTCATAACAGTAGAAGCACACTGCTTCTTTTGGATCAGATGAAGGAGTAGCAGAACCACATTTTCCTTCGGATCCATTTGAAGAAGATCCATCATGAGACTTTCCCTTGTGATTCTTAGAGGGAGCTTTCCTCCTCTTCCCCTTCCCTTGTCCAATAGCCAGGACCGGGGCAACAACAATAGGAGTGGATGCGACAGCTTTGCCTTTCAACCCACTTTCAGGAGTTCTTAACAGACCTTGAAGTTTGCTTAATGTGACTTCCTCCTTGTTCATATGATAAGTCATCTTGAACTGATCGTAAAAGGGAGGCAAAGAGTGGAGAATGATATCAATCGCCAACTCTTCATCCACTTGACATTCAACTTGAGCAGACGATCCACATACCTTTGCATTCTTTGCAAGTGGCTCGTGATGGACTCTCCATCTTTCATCTTAGTCGTTATCAATGAGGAGACAATCTCGTACTTTCTTGACGCACACTTTATTGGTACTTTTCCACCAAATCTTGGCACATATCGTAAGGCCAGTGATCCTCGAAGAACCACTGCAACTCAGGAGTCATAGTGGCTACCATTATACATGACACCTTTGTTGCGTCCTTCTCATGAGCCCTATACTCAGCTATTTCTTCAGCGGAACCTTTGGTTTCATTTATATCTTTGAGCTTTTCGTCGATGACGTATTCCTTCTCCTCGTATCAAAGGGCCATGCGAATGTCGTGGATCCAATCATTGAAATTTGACCCATCGAAGGTGACCCTCCCACAAATGTTCATAAGAGAGAAGGAGCTTGAGGAGTTCGAGCTAGAAGCGTTGTTTGAGCCAGAAATCTGAAAAAGAAAAGGAACAAAGTTTAGATTAGATAAGAAATCCTTAATATAACACCCAAATGAAATATTAAGGCTGGGACCCAACACTATAATTCACAATTCGGAAGAAGGATGTCGTAATCCAATTGCAAACTATATGAAGTTAGGTAAATGACGATTTACCATTTCCACCATGAAAAAACGAAATGAACAATTAGGTTTTAAATGAAATGAAATTCCTAGATTCTTTTGAGATTCATTGAACTTTTCAATGACGTGTTTAATCTCGATTATGCCCTTCAAGTTTGTGACTGGGATACCGTGGATCACAAACAAGGTGTGAATAGCCATGAAAATTAGCTTGGCACTCTCGAATCATTTACGACCTAATCAATGTGCCAATTAACTACACACGCTCCATTGATCTATGATAATTCTCGAGCCACCCTTCGCCACCCTTATTAGTCCAAGTTAGTGTGTTGGTTAACCACACACGCTCCATTAACGACTTTGACAAGGTGCAAAGTGTAATTTCAGTGAATAGCATCGTTTTCATATTTTTCCTAAAGTAACTAAGATTGGGAATTTATAAAAACATTTTGTTACTTTATAACTTTCATTATACTTATTAATGAGTAATTAATGTCCTATCCTACCCATTCGTCTAAAAACCCTCCACCAATCAAGGAAGCGGTGGGTGAGAGTGGACACTCATTCAACCGCCATTTTATAGGCAATTTCCTTATACCCCCTTATAGATCGATTTCGTGAATGAGGCCTACTAATGGTAAAACTGACTCATCTTATATATATATATATATATATATATATATATATATATATATATATATATACACGTATTAAGCTTTTAATATTATAATAGTATAAGGGTTGTATTTTAAACATTTAAAACACTAGGGTTTTAGAATTTAATATTTCAAAATTAAAAACTTTTAATCAAATTTTAAATTCCAAAACTTAAGGGAAAGTTTTAAAACTATTCAAACTTTTAGATCAAATTTTAAAAACAATCAAATTAATCAAATAATTTTATCCTTATCATGAAATTTGACCTAAATCATTTATATGGTAAGAAAATTCAAATAAAATTTTACAAATAATTAATTTATCACATAATCTTGTAATTATCTTAAAATTTGACAATTATCTTTCAATTAGATGAGGATATACTTTACCATATTAGAAAATCCAAATTTAATCATTAAAAACAACTTATGGTAATTATCCAAATCTAATTTAGATCAAAAATCCGAAAAAGTTGCCATTTGACGAACCAACTCGTCGAGTCAGGGCATGGACTCATTGAGTTGGTCCAACTCGTCGAGCTCCTTCATAGGACTCGTCGAGTCCACCAGTCAGAGACCAAAATCGCAAAAAAATTCAGCTTTGAAAACAATGCAATTGCATCATACAACAAAAAAACACCCTAAGCTCTAATACCACTGATGGGTTTTGAGCACTACAACATTCCTACGGTGCACGTGCAACCCTAATGCTTTGGATCTAGGGTTTTCTCAAGTTATACATGCAAATTATTATCCAAATCATAAATCCTAATCTAGCATACAATTTTAGAAATTGATAACTTAAACATAGTTAGAAGAATATATTTTCTTGTGGCTTGTTGATCTTGACCTTCAAGAGCTTAGTGCCTTAATTGTTACACCTCTAATGGAGTCACAAACACCAAATAGAAATAGATGAACAAGAGAAAGAGGATGGAGGTAAAGGAATTGAAAGACGGAGAGTTATCCTATCTTTTTTTATCTGATTTATTTGTTAGATTATTTGGTTAATATCCATTAGTTTATCGTTATCTTTGTTTTCTTGTTGATCAAGAACTTCTTTGTATTTAAAACTTTTTGATAATTGAATAAACAACCTTTTGATTCATTAAAATTTTCATGGTATCAGAGCAGGCTTCACAGGCTTGCAACGAACCTAACTGGAGATGACCGGTGAGAAACCAGAATCGTCAAAGGAACCTAATGGGACTCCCATCGATTCCAATTCTCCCTACATCCATGCGTAGGAGTACCCCAGGTAGATGCGGGTAAGCGACGTCCTAACCGAAAACAACTATAATGATTGGGCCCAGGAGATGAAGAACTTTTTTTTCACCAAGAACAAGATTGGATTCATAACTTGGTTGATTAAGAAACAGAAGAAAATTCACCCGTATACATGCCTTGGATGCGTGCAGATGCGACGATCAAGGGATGGCTAACTACGGCCATGGAGAAGGATATCAGAACAAGCGTCAAATATGCAGACACATCAAAGGAGATCTGGGATGACCTAGAGGAGAGGTTTGGAAAAGAAAGTGTTCCAAGAGCATATAAGTTGAAAACAGTCACTCACCATCACAAGACAAGAAGGAACATCAGTTTCAGCTTATTACACCAAGCTACGAGGACTATGGGATGAGATCTAGACCATATCACCTCTTCCTCTTTGTTCATGCTCGAATTGTACCCATGATATTGGCAAAAGGCTTAATGAGGTTAAAGAAAAAGACAAGCTCTACAAGTTACTCATGGGCCTTGAAAATGAATACTCCACAATCAAGACACAAATTCTTGCCATGAAACCCACGCCCTCTTTAGGAACCTTGTATCACTTGGTGGCTGAGGACGAACAACAAAGGGCGGTTTCAGTATCCAAGAAGAAAAGCATAGAGGTTGCAACATTTCAGACCTACACTCCAGAGAGAAAGTAAATCACTGCAGATTTCAACCAACAAAAGAAGAAGTCTGCACCAAAAGACATTAAGAGGGCAACAGGAGAAGAGGTAGAGCATTGCAACCACTGTGATAAGAATGGTCACAATAGAGATGGATGTTTCAAAAGAATCGGGTATCCTAATTGGTGGTCGAATAAGGTGAAACGGGAAAAGAACAAACCAAAGGCAGCCTTCATTGATTCAGGAACTAGTCCTATTCCAGGACTATCAAGTGAGCAATACCACGACCTAATCAAACATTTCGCTAAAGATGGGTCAAATAGCAACACCACATCCACAGTAAACATGGCTGGTAAGGTCGAGATTGATGATGCATGGGTCGTTGAATCTGGTGCTACTGATCATATAACATATAAACAGCATTTACTAGAAAATAAAACGAGAAATCCATTGGAACCATCAGTTACAATACCCAATGGAGATCTTGTTTTTGTTGATGGAAAGGGAAATTGCACTTTACAGAATGGAATCAAAATTGAAGGAGTCTTGCATATTCCACAATTCAATTGCAATTTATTATCAGTCAGTCGACTAACTAGAGATTTACAATGTGCCATAACCTTTCTTCCTGATTTGTGCTACATGCAGGACTTACACATGAGGAACTTGATTGGTGTGGGTAAGTGCAAAGGTAGTCTCTACCGAATGGGCTTGGCTGCAGAAAAGAAGAGTGTTATGATGACAACCGTTGATGTTGAGCTGTGGCATAAGAGATTGGTTCATGCCTCCGAATCAAAGTTGAGCCAAGTCGATTTTTTGGAAAATTATTCTAGGAAATTAAAATAAAGAGTCTGTGATTCTTGTGTAAAAGCTAAACATACTAGGCTTCCATTTACACTTAGTTCAAAAAAAAATAGTTGCTTTGATTTGTTACATGTTGATGTTTGGGGCAAGTATTGTACTCCTTCAATTTCTGGTGCTTCTTATTTCCCTACCATCATAGATGATTTCAGTAGGGTTTTTTGGGTTTATCTTCTTAAACACAAGAATGAAGCAAGCACCTATCTAATTGACTTTCACAACATGGTGAAAATGCAATTTGAAAAACAAACCAAGCGAATAAGAGCAGATAATGGAGGTGAATTCATATCAGACTCCATGAGAGACTTTTATGCTAAGGAGAGAATCATATTGGAAACCACATACCCCACAGCAAAACAGGGTTGTGGAACGAAAACATAGACACATTCTCGAGATCGCAAGAGCGTTGAAGTTTGAGGCCAATGTGCCAATCAAGTTCAGGGAGAGTGTGTTCTCACAGCCATGTACATTATCAATAGGTTACCCTCAAAGGTCATTAAACACAAGACCCCATATGAAGTCCCATTTGGACAAAAACCTAAGTATGATCACATGAAAGTCTTTGGATGCTTAGTTTATGCAAGAAACACGGAAAAACAAGGGAGATAAGTTTAAAGTGAGGGGGAGATCGGGCATGTTCATTGGATATCCACAAGGCAAGAAAGGGTATCGAATATTTGACCTTACTGATAAGAAGGGCATCGTCTCTAGAGACGTCAAGTTTGTGGAAAATGTTTTTGCTTTCTCTGATAATATAGAAAGGAATAATAGTGAAGCAAGGCTCGATGATTTTCTAGGCAATACTGTTGCAGAAAGTGATGAGCTAACACGAAGAAAGGCTGGTCAAGGTTTACTGAACAAACCTGATTTGGACCCGGGTACACATGATGAGAACGAGACCACTATTGATCCAAACATATGTGAAGATCCAGCAGATCATGTTACAGAAAACACAACTGATCAAATGAAACCCATTGTAGAACAAAGAGATAAAAGAAGCAGGTCTAGACCCAAATATCTCGATGACTTAATTGTTGACTTGCCATATTCGGTAGCCCATGCATCACCCACCGGCAATCAACAACCTTCGACGGTACATCCTATGATTAATTTTTTGTCTTATGATCGGTTTAGCGATTCACACAAAGCTTTTTTAACATCAGTTAGCTTAAACTATGAGCAGAAACATTTTAATCAAGCTGTACAGGATGTTAAGTGGAGAGAAGCGATGCAAAAAGAAATAAATTCCCTTGAGGAAAATGGAACTTGGTCACTTGAGGAGTTGCCAAAAGGAAAGCGCGCTATAGACTCCAAATGGGTCTACAAGATTAAATACCAACCAAATGGCAAAATTGAGAGGTACAAGGCAGAACTTGTTTCAAAAGGCTTCATGTAGTTAGAGGGGGTGGACTTTCATGACACTTTTGCTCCGGTGGCGAAATTTGTCACTGTCTAAAACTTACTTGTTGTCGCAGCAAAGAGAGACTGGATCATGCATCAACTTGATGTGAACAATGTGTTTCTGCATGGAGATTTGGATGAGGAGGTATACATGAAGATACCTCAAGGTTTTAGAAAAAAAAGTTGATACTAGAGTGTGCCGGTTGTGAAAATCTCTTTATGGTCTCTGTCAAGCATCACATAATTGGAATCACAAATTTACAACGGCATTGCTCGCAACCAACTTCAAACAATCACATGTGGATCATTCACTTTTCATATACAAGCAACAGAGAAGTTTTGTTGCAGCTCTTATATATGTGGATGATGTGGTTATTGTCGGGAATGATGCTTCTAAGATACAAGACACGAAAATGTATCTAGACAAAATGTTTAGCATCAAAGATCTAGGACCATTGAAGTATTTTCTTGGAATAGAGGTGGCCCGAACCTTGGATGGTTTGGTTTTCAGTCAACAAAAGTATACTTTAGATATACTTGAAGATAATGGGGTGCAAGGTTGTCAACCTTGTAGCTTTCCGATGGAGCAAAATCTGAAACTAGATCAAAGCATGGATAGTCCTACTGTTAATGCTAGTCAATACCGGCATTTAATTAGAAGACTTCTTTATTTACAAGCCACTCGGCCGGATATAGCATATTCGGTAAATATTCTTACTCAATTTGTTTCCGATCCAAGGCAAACACACTTGAATGCAGCGCACCGAGTTTTACGATATTTAAAGACCACGTCAGGTCAAGGAATATTTTTTCCAAAAGGTGGAGGAATGAATCTTGCGACTTATAGTGATGCAGATTGGCTTGGCTGCCCTTCCACCAGGCGCTCTCGTACTGGGTATTTGATTATACTTGGAGTTGCACCAATCTCCTAGAAAACCAAAAAGCAGCCCGTTGTTTCCCGTTCTTCAACAGAAGCAGAGTATTGAGCCATGGCAACATCTGTAGTGAAACTTTGTGGTTACGTTGGTTATTGGAAAACTTGGAAGCTCCTCCCATTGGTCCTACACCTTTGTTTTGTGATAATCAAGCAACAAGGCACATATCTAACAATCCTATGTTTCACAAACGAACTAATCATGTTGAAATGGATTTTTATTTCATTCATGAACGAGTTGAGTACAAAGAGCTTCGTTCAATGCATGTTCACACTATGCATCAAGTTGCTGACTTATTTACTAAGGCTTTGGGTTCATAGCGTCTTCATTTTTTCTTAACAAGTTGGGCATTCGGAACTTACGTGTTCCAACTTGAGGGGAAGTAAAGTAATTGAAATACAGAGAGTTATCCTCTCCTGTATTATCTGATTTATTTTTTAGATTATTTGGTTAATATCCATTAGTTTATCATTATCTTTGTTTGCGTGTTGATCAAGAACTTCTTTGTATTTAAACCTTTTTGAAAATTGAATAAACAACCTTTTGATTCATTAAAATTTTCAGACGGCTACTAAAATCAACTAGGGTTCTCTATGAAAGCATAGGGCCGATTTCAACTAGCCAAGGGGTCCATATATAGTTGTGCTGCTAGGGTTTTAGACTGAAACCCTAATTCTCTACTTAGGCCTTAAGCAATCTATGGAACCCTTCTAGAAGTCCCTTTGGACGAATTCTTCTACGAGCTTCCCATAGAATTCGTCCACCCCTTCTATTAGGAGTCCACAAGCCAACTTGCAACTAACAGTAAATTGCAATATCAGTCCCCGTTCTTTTAATCAGTCTCTTTTGATCACTAAATTAATTCCAAAATAATTTATGATCAATACTAATTAAATAATATGATTTCCCAGTTAATATATTATTCTTATAATATGTTAATAAATCATTCATCAACTTCTTTCTCATAATCCATCCTGTCAAGTTGCTATGGTGAAGGCAACCCAAAAGGACCATGCTACTATCGGGTCAACTACATACCAGTTATAGTTATGGGCTTAGACATCTAATCCAACATAAAGAGGCGACTAAACTTCCTCGTGAACTACTGGAGGAGCCAGGAGATGTTGCCGACCCTGACAAAGGCGTTGTCGGGAAGGAGCCTGAGGTTGGATTTCAAATTGTTTTTTATTTTCCTTCGCTTCCGGCGAAGGATAATGTTCTTGCAGGTTCCTCTTCTTCGCCCTTGGCGGCCCGTGGAGTCTACTTCCCCGAGTGGAAGCTCACTCAAGAGTTTCTTCTTATGCAACATCCTTTTGTGTATGAGTGGAGCCATCATGCTTTCCCTATGGCCACAATTGAAGCTCTGGAGCTGATTTCTAATTCTCACATGGCCAACAATCTTCAGTATGCGGTGGCACAAGTTGCCCCTTGGAGAAACTTCATCCTAAACAACAATTTGGGATTTTCTACATAAATGCAATTATTAGATATTAAAGTGAGTTAAGATTATTGTCTAACATAATCTCTATAACTCTATACCTCTTAAACATAGACATAACATTTCATCCTTAGTCTAATGAAAGTAGTTAATCTACTTGTTTGGTTTGGAATATAATTCAATATATGTGTGTGTGTATGTTGCAGTGAGCATAACTCTAAAAATATTATAAAGTAAATAGTTCTTTTAAAAAAACATCATATAGCAGACTCCCAGGTCTGATTTCTTCTCTTCAAAAACATGTACTATCGACACTTAACCAGTGACCAGGTGACACTATCCCACTACAGAATATGAAGGCTACCTTGAACATCGTAAGACAAATCCAAGCGACCAGGTGATCCTGTGCCATGAGAACAACACAAATGACGAGTGAGTGTTTTTGATGGAATGAGTTGTGAACTGATTCCATAATCCTTAAATGTTTCAAGAAGGCTTGGTTAATAAAACTCATTTTCTTCATCACAATCAAAGGTTTAATGATGGTATCATTAAGTTGTATTTCAATCTTCACTATGAAACAATTTGAACAAATCAATTTTTTCAACAATAACGAATAAAAGTCGTCAGTGAAATTGTTGAAGTATCTATCGCCAAATCTATTCATGGATTGAAAAAATTACATGCATCACAATGTATAATTCTTTGTCAAGCCTTTTGTTCTTTAACTACTATTATATAAAGACACTTGTGAATCATCTTCCCATATAAATAAGATTCACATATATCAAATGAATCAATCCCATTTGCCTTAAAAAATTCCATCCTTTTGAATTTGGTATACGTTTTCATATTTATATAGTCATGATGATAATGAAATAGATAAATCTGAATCAAATATCATTTGATTTTAAAGCATTATCTTTAGAACTATTAATTTAATAAAAACTTATAGATTTACTTCATAAATAACATTATGAGAAAATACTCTCAACACATAATACATCATTTTAGAACATGAATGTGAACATTCATTAAACAATAAGTAAATCTAGATTTATTCATAAATTTCAACTGTTACATGTTACTATAAGATATGGACAAAACAATCTTCAACACAAAATGCCACTTGTCTGTAATCAGTTGATTATTTTTTCCAAAAACATCAGCACATAATATCAATTATTTGTGTCACATGCAGTATAAAATACTCAAGTGAATGATGGAAGAATAAATAGTTCTATCATATAGATATCTGAGGTCCTGGTCATGCCAAACTTCCCACTAGTACAAAAATGACGTACGGTCACACTTTTCAAAAAACAGTTCATCACACTTTTTATTAAAAGTGTGGCCAAAGTTCACTAAAAAAATTTAGAGACAGTTTTTGGATACATTTAAATTAGTTTGTGTGGTCATTGCATAGATAATCAAAACTTTAACCACACTTAATTATACAAAATGTGACAATTATTAACCACACTCGAACACTGTGGCCATATGTCACTATCAACCATGTTTACGAATTGACATTATGATACTCTTTTTATAAGAGATAATAGGTAAATATATGGTTATATGAGGCAACTGTATATGTTTATGTATCATGGTGCCTATTTAGACATATGAAATCCAATATAGCTAACAGGTGATACATATGGCCACATTAAATATTTGTGCGTCCATATGGTGGGGTTTACTAGTGACTTAGTAAAAACAAGAAAAAAAAAGTTACTTGTGGTGGTTTATGGTTATGTGTCTTTTATTATGTGTGTCGAATATGATGAATTGGCTTTGAAAAATAACAAATATTGTGATTGTAAGATGCATTTGGTTATGATTACAATTTTATGTGTGTCTATAAGTAAATCTAATTAGAAGAAATATAATGACCAATCAGTATAATTATAGTGTGGTCATTGAATGTGTGACTATAGTTATGTAATGGTCATTCTTTTTGTACTAGTGTATATCTAAATTAAAAGAATAGTCTTCATAAAACCAAAATATGTTGTTGTAGGTATTTACTAGTGACTTATTAATATATGTTGTGCTTCATCGCCTAAATCCTCAACAATAATAATATGTTGATAATATTATGGCCATGTGCCTTTTATTATGTGTATAAAAAAATGATAAATTGACTTTGAAAAAAACAAATATTGTGAATTTAAGTAACATTTGGTTATGGTTACAATTATTATGTGTGTCTATAATTAAATCTAATTATGTTAAAATATAATGTTTGATCAGTATAATTATAGTATGGTCATTGAATATGTGACTATAATTATGTAATAGTCATTCTTTTTTACTAATTTATGTCGAAATTTAAAGAATAGTCTTCATCAAAATACCATTTGTTGACTAGTCAACCATTTGACCTATAAAGAGCCATTGACTCCTACCCACGCCACATAACTTATTATTAGACTTTGGGATAGTTTTTGCATAACTAAAAAATGTCATGATTTTCGTTTGAAGACTGTTGGAATTACCTACATCAAATGAGTTTTGGTTATAAATCAGTTTGACTTGTAGGACATATTTTGGTCATATTACAGTTGGAGTGATGTCAACATGTAAAAAACAAATGGTTAAAGTTGCATCTGAAAGGCTCCTTTAAGACGACCAAAATACCCTCTAGAAGGGGACATAAGTTGTTACTATGGTACTAATTTCTGCATCCAGAATCCCCCAAAAAGGAAAAGACCATATCACCCTTTTAAAGTAAAATTGTCCCAGTTTTTTATTGTATTCCTTTTTAGAGCTAAAAATCCAAACCAAAACAGTTTCCCATAAAGAATACCAACAATAACATTCAACTTTAAAATGCCCCTTTTCGGCTTTTGATCACACAATTCGAAAAAAAAACAATGAAAAACTAAATGACTAAGTACATAAATTGTATTAAATATGAATTGGCAGCAATGTGTTGGAAACAGTACAATTAAAAGGATAGAAACATATACTAAAATATTATAATTATAATTAAACACCATTTTTTAAACTAAAAAAAGGTAATAAGGGTAATATTGTCAATTTTGGGACAAAACATCATACGGAGTAGTTACTAGCACGCACATTGAAGCAAACTTCCAAGAAATATTTTGTTCTCTTTTATGGAAGTAACTATCCTTTTTTGAGCAGTCAAGAGCCAAACACAAAGTATTGCATGCATCTGTCAAGACCTGCATCGAAATGGTTTGTCTTTACCTTAAACATACTAAATGAGTAAAATATAATAATTTAAAATGACCATAATGGTATTTTTGACCAACATGATAAGTATAGACGAATATGGTTAATATGAGCAATTTGGTTCATTTTGTTCATATTGACAAAGTGATCATGTTGTACATATATATTGACCAAAACCAATAAAATGAACCTTTATATTGGAAACAACCATAAGGGTGTAGGAGGTTATATGTTTGTAGGTTGAAATTACATTCACATAACATACTACCTTGAATCATTTCACGATAAAACAACATGATCAAGATTTGGCCTTTGCCTTCTACAAACAAAAGTAAAGACTATAATATGTTAAAAGGTGGAATAATAATATTGCCACAAATTTAATGCATGACATATTAAAGGTTGATATAAAGTATATGTAAATATTAGGATATTATTAAGAAACACATACCGTACATATAACAATACCCTGACAGTCATTCCGAAAGTAATCATTTTCCTTCTGTAAGTCAAGTGGGTCTACACATGGCAATATATTATCATTATGAGGAAAAACTATAGCACTAAATTATTCATCGACATCCTCATACGCATCTCTGTAATTTTTGGGAGGTGTGTCAATGACAACATATATTTTTTGATGGAGTGGGTATGTCGCATAAAATACTTGTCGTGCTTGTGAGACCAATATGAAGGGATCACCTTGATGTCCTAATCTTTTTAGCTCAACTAGTGTGTACCTTAGTGTATCCATCTTGACCCCATGTTTATTGTCAACCCAATCACACATGAAAAGTGGAATTTATTTAAAATGATAATATAGTACCAATATCTCTTGTAAAACATCATATTAAGTGTTTTTGACATACGTTACAACTTCTTTACTAATATGTGCATCAATTGCAATGACACTAACCCCAATGTAATGGTAAATTTTCCTTCACGAGCTTTTGTACAAAAAGTATAACCATTGATACCATATACATCGTATTTAATAGCTTTTTTCTTTGGTCCAGGTGAAATCCATCTCACTGTCTCTGTTACACTTTATTTGAAGACCCCTAGCTCCCTCTCCACCTAAATAGTATTAGAATACGAATTTAAGATATATAGAAATACATAGGGATTAACAAGAGTACATTAGAAAGTACATGCCATAGTACATTGCTATAACAACCACTCAATGGGTTAGAGTGCCACTTAGGACTGGTTATGCTCATCCCTAATAAATTAAAGGAAAAAAACAACATATATGAAAATAGTATACCTCTTGTCATAACCAATGAACAAATGTATTATTGTGCTCTTGTTGTAGCTATGCTTTTGTTTAGTGGGGTGTTGATGTCGCAAAAAATCCATGTGTCGTGTGTACATATGTAAATGTTATTATGGGAAGAACACAATAACAAAAAATAACAAAAAAAAAAATTACATATAGGTAAAAAAAATTTACTTAATATACAAGAGTACTTCAGATGTATTTTGCAATAGAAAGAAATGTCCTTTGCTAAAGAGTGCTGGAGAAACTTCTACCAGTTTAGCAGCTGATAGAGGATTGTCATTCGTAGTACAACTAGTATCTTCACCATTCTGACTTCCACTTCTGTTATAATTGTTAGGTGGAATAACAACAATATCCATGTTTTTTTTTAGGAATTTATTGAAAAACTCAATCATCTCTACTACAACATTCTTTTCCACAATGTAGCCTTCTGGTCTATTTTTGTTTCGCACATGCTCCTTAATAACCTTCATACACCTTTCAAATGGGTAAATCCATCTAAAGAATATTGGACCACATAATTTTACTTCCCTAATAAGGTGAACGGTTAAATGAATCATCACATCAAAAAATGATGGTAGAATTGTTTCTCAAGAAGGCATAAGGTCACACATAACTCTTCTTGCAACTTATCAAGCTCATTCACTTTGATTTCTTTGCTACATATTGTTTTGAAAAAGAATCAAAACCTGGTAATAGCAACTCTAGTGGATGGATGCATAATAAACCGAATTCCTATAGGCAATTTTTTTTGCATGATCATGTGATAGTCATGTGACTTGATTCCGATTAACTTTCTATCCTTCAGACTTACCAAACTAGAAAAATTATAACAATACCCTTGTGGAAGCCTTAAGTGGTATAAAGTTTTTAAGAACTTGTCTTTTCCTCTTTTGTCAATGTGCAACCTGCTAGGGGGGGGGGGGGTATGGTGTTGTTCCCGTCTTTCTTAGGATGCATCTCTGATTTTAACCTATAATACACCAAATCTAATCAAGCTTTATAACCATCTTTCATCTTCCATGGAATGTTCAAAATTGTTCTGACTAGACTCTCCACTATATTCTTTGTAATGCGCAGAAAATCTAAACAATATGGAATCAAACTATGTTGCCAGTAGCTAAGTCGTGTATACCATATATTAAATTTCTTCCAGTATGTTGTATCTTTTTGGCTAACATCTAAAGTAACCGCTTGCTTTGTCTTTCTCCTTTTTGTTATCTTCCCACCTCTTCCAGTAGAAGCTTATTGGAATTCCGATTCCTTTCCCTTAGATACTTTTCCTTATTGATTAATTATAAATTTGACTTTTTTATATTTCCTCCTCATTCATAGGTACATGAGATAAAGAGAATACGGGTGGCAACTCTCGACCCAACCCTAAAATAGATGAGTTTGGCTTGAGAATTTCGACCATCAACCCAACAACCCGTTTATTTCATTGGTTGGGTTGGGTTACCTGTTTGGGTTTGCAGGTCAACCTATATATATATATATATATATATATATATATATATATATATATATATATATATATTACATTTAAAAAATAGATATATTTTATTATTAATGAAATATGATTTCCTTCCATATTCGTAATACTTCAATTCATTGTATTCCTTCCGTATTCTTATGTGGCTAATATGTGTTTGTGGTTCCCTAATCAAAAAAGAAAAAAAAACATGTCGTCATTTTTAGATACTCACGAGTCACGAACGAAGAACACATCCACTTTGTATGAATGTTTTCATTTTTCAGTTTTATTTGGATTTTAATGACTTTATGAATTTATGGTGAAAACCTTTTTTTATGTTAAATACTTTAATCACTTTATGATTTTATGTTGAAAAAACCTTATTTTTTAAAATGCATTGCTTATTTATTAAACGGGTTATATGGGTGGGGTTCGACCCACTAATTTGTGAACCTGCAAACCCATATACTTAAACAGGTTATATGGGTTGGGTTGGGTTGAGGTTTCCAACCTACCAACTCATGATCCACCAACCCGGCAACCCATATATTATATGGTTTAGGTGGAGTCTATGTTTTCTGACCCGCCAACCCATGACCCGGCAACCCGAACCCAACATGATTTCCAGGACTAGGTGAGAACTCTTGTTATCCATTTAATGCCTTCTTTTGTCTTCTGAACGGGTGGTCATATGGTAGATATCGTTTGTGACCAAGATAACGTTTCTTATTTGATTCATTTAATATAGTGTGTTTGTTCGCCACACACAACATAACCTTTGAACTCGCTGTAAGGGCAACCACATAATTTACCAATAGTAAGGTAATCATTAATCATGCATAACACAACTGCACATAGATTAATGTAACGCCTATTTCCTCAGGTACAATTTATATTTCAAAAGAATGTTTTTTTTAATTTTGGTCGCCCTATGAAGGGCATAAGAGAGCCATATGCAGGGCAAAAGTCATTAAATCCACGAGGGGGCTTTATGCCCTACGTAGTGTGTAGTTATATGTACGCAGTCTCTAAAACTCTAATTGAAGGTTGTGACCTTTATTTAAAGGCTTTAATCCCTAGAGAGCCTTCTCATGCTCAACCTCCACCCTTATATGCACCAACATCGAAACCCTAGAAACCTTAAGAAGATTTTGAAGCTTTTGAGTGACTATTTGTGTCTTTTGTGAAGAAATAGGCCATTGAAGGAGTACTTAAGAGTCCATGGCTTGTAGACCTAGACTTTTCTCTTCTTCAACATTCTCTAGGAGGTATAAAGATTTCATCTTGTTGATTCCTCTTAATGGATTTAATTAGTTTATGGATTTTTATGTGCCCTTGTCCCTTAACCTTGGTCTTAATGAGTATGAGCTACTCCAGACCTCTTGAGTATCATTATGGTCATTTATGAGATTGTTGGATCATAAAAATGGGAGCTTGGTCACTCCTATCCATCCATGCAAGAGCTTTTGAGCATTGGAGAACATTTTGGACTTAGGGCTTGGTATTGTGCTCATTTAAGCCGTGCAAAGGCATAAAGACTAAGAGTTTATCACATAGAATGTTTATTAGGCTTAGATCTGAGAGTTAGATTGTTGGTATTTATGCATTAAGTACTTAATGAAAAGTTGGAAAATTTTGATGTTACACGGGGCATAATCTAGGCTATGCATGTTGTAGCCTGATTGTGTCCCGTTTTTCATCATAAGGCTCAATGCTAGGCGTAGAGCATGGTACGACGGCGTAACTCCATAAGTTGGACTTTTGGTCAATATGGGTTTTAGGTCAAGTAGGTTGGATTCTATCCATGAAGGGTACAATGGTCTTTTACCCCAAATTTGGGTAGCCATGAACCAAGATCCTGAATTTGGATTAATATCTTAATTTCGATTAGGGTTTCATTTTGTATTTGTTTAGTGTGAGGAGTTACAGTATTGGAACCTCGGTGTGAGATTTGTCTGTCTTCAAATTAAGGTGAGTCTTCTCACTATACTCGTGGGTCGAATGCACTAATGTCGGCCCACTGAATTGTGCTATTTGTCTTTGTGACTCTTGCATGTTTATTCTAGGATGGGCCCACTTATATGTTGGGTTGGGCCTATTATTATGTATGTTGGACTGGGCCCATTTAAATGTTAGGTTGGTCCCATTATTATGTATGTTGGGTTGGGCGCATTTGTATCTTGGTTTGGACCCATTATTTATATCTTGGGATGGACCCAATTATGTGGTATGCGGTATTTTGGGGAAACTCAGTAAGCTTTGTGCTTACGGTTTTCTGGTTTAACATTTTCAAGTACTTCTAGTTCGAGAGGGAAGGGCCCGACGTGGTCGCATAGAATCCCTTGATTTTATTCCACATTGACATTTGGTTTTTACTCTAATGTTGAGAATATTTTATACTCTAGTTGATTGAAACAATTAGGTTGTATTTTTGGGCATTTGAAAAATGAAAATATTCGGACACACTCTCAAGTGTGTCTAAACTCAAACTGAGGATTTGATAATCATTTGAAAAAGAAATGAATTTTCTAAAAATATTTATATAAAAATCAGGGGTGTGATGCGTGCAATCAGCCGAGCTCAAGCCAGTGATTCCCAAAAAATCCACACCAAAGTATTATGATTAGTATGTGTAACATCACAAAAATATGACCCAAAAAATTCATTTTCGATTAAAGTAAAAACAATATTCCAAAACAGTGTTCATACAACCCAATACAATAAGTATGTCAAATATCATAGAAATCAGAGTGTGTCCCATAAATAGAATCCATATGGTGTGTGCGATGCAGTAAACATGAGTTCTTCCCTTTGGAACCAAAAGTACCTGACACATAAACTATAAACCATAAGCACAAAGCTTAGTTAGTTCCCCAAGATACCACATACCAACATACATAGCATATAACAGGCCACGTCCAATGAGTATAACGGGCCCCACCCATATACAAATCAAGTAGCAACTAATAACATACAGTATAATCATCGGCCCCGCCTTGGAAGCATACACGCACATACATATACTAGTGTCACACAGACAATGAGTATTCTAATAGATCATATCATCGGTCGGAATTGGTGCCCTCGACCCACTATACAGGGTGAGGAAACTCACCTCGAAAGCTGAACTATAGTTGAATAGGTCCCGGCTCCGAATATCAACTCTACCCAGCACCTAAACAGTAACAATTCCTTAGATACAACTCAAAATACCTCCACACCCCCTTCTAGGTCAAACTTGGTCAAAGACAAAAGTCAAAGTTCAAGGTCAATAGCCCATGTTGGCCTAACACACTGTGTTTTCCTTTAACGATGTCGTGTTTCTCCTTTATCGACACAGGCAGGAAAATCCTAGACAACATGTTGTGTTTCCTTGAAAGCATGTTGTGTTCCACGAGCTCCAACAAATTAATACATTAAGCTATTTTCTTCGACTCCTAGAGCTCAAAAGCTCAGATCTACACCCCATTTGAGACTTAGAAGGGTAAAGTTTCCAACTTTACCACTAAGGACTTCCAAAAAGGGTCCAAATCCCAATCATAAGACTTGAAAGATTAAAGTCTTAACCAATAAGCACTAAGACCATGAAGACAAATCCCTAGAACCTAGATCTGACTTCCTTGAGCCGGAAAACCACATAAAGTTGCTAAATTTACGTTCATGCATGCCTACAAGAAGCTCTTAAACTTAAAAAGGGACTTAGAACATGGATGGGACCAATTCTTCCCATAATGCTTGCACTTTTATGCTCAAGGAGTTCAAGACAAGCTCAAATCAGAAATGACAAGCCCTCAAAACGAATTTACTCCATCATCAAACCAAAAAGGACCCGAAGCATGAATTAAGGAAATCTAAACATCTATAAGCCAAGGTTCAAACTTGATACCTCAAAGAGACCGCAATAAGTGGAGAGATTCTAGATCTATGACCTTCCTTCCAAGCTAAGCACCTTCAATCTTCAAAGCTCCCTTCAAAATGAGCAAGATAACCACAAGAATCCACTCAAGGCTCAAGAACACCACCAAGAAAGCTTAAGGGACGAATTAGGGTTTTAGTGGCACTTGAGGCTGGTAAAGAGACAATCCATTAGGGATTTAAGGAGGTTATATAGGGTGCAACACCCTAAAATTAGGGTTTCCTTCCCATCCGCCAACACGCCATGTTGACACGCCACAACACGTTGTGTTGGTTCATTAAACACTACGGGCAAAAACTGTATCACCACGCCGTGTTGAGCCTTCAACATGCCGTGTTAAAAGATAATTCATGAATAAATTGGAAATAATTTCATACCTAGAATTGAGTGTTACAATTCTCCCCCACCTAAATCAGACTTCATCCTGGAAATCCGCCACCTCAAATAACTCTGGGTAGGGCTCCCTCATCTCATCCTCTAGCTCCCAAGTCCATTTCGATCCCTTGCAGTGCTGCCACTACACCTTCACCAGCTAAACTACCTTGTTCCTCTTGGTTTTCTTCTTCCAATCCAAAACCGCCACCGGTTTCTCAATATAATTCAGGCGGTCATCCACCTGAATATCCTCAAATGGAAAAACTGCGGAATCATCCACTAGAAACTTTTGTAGCTGACAGACATGAAACATGATATGAATCTGGTTGAGCTCAGATGGAAGATCTAGACGATATGCAACCCAGCCCACCCGAGCCAAAACCCTGAAGGGACCAATATACTTATGGACCAGCTTGCCCCGCTTCCTGAGTCCGATGACACCTTTCCAAGGTGACACCTTCAGGAGAACCATATCACCCACCTGAAACTCCAAATCTTACAGATGCCTGTCGGCATAACTCTTTTACCGACTCTGAGCTGTCTGGAGCCTGCTCCGAACCTGGTGAATCAGCTTAGTGCTCTTGAGTACCACCTCAGTACTTGATAAGTCTATTTTATTAATATACTAAATTGTCATAAATCTGTTGAATTGATGTATAATTGTCCAATAATGGCACTACTTTGATGAGTTGTTGAACTTCATATGTAGGTCATTATATACGACTAAAATTGGGTGGGAACTGCAATAAAAATGATCAAAATGAAGCTAACAAGCATGGGAGACGAATTGCTAAAGGAAAGAAGAAAAATGGTGCTGAAAATTTTGACCACTCTTCAATGTTTTGATCATACCTCAAGATCTCGAGCTCCAATTGAAAAGAATGAAGAAGTTCTGGAAATTAGACTAAATTTCCTACAACTTTCATGTTTTGCATTTTACTAATTCTACCGTTTTCATCACCAAAAAGGGGCAACAAAGATGAAGGAAGCCATAGAGCGCGTTTAAGACGCCCCTAGGACGCCTAACTGTTTTAGGCTATTTTCAAGTGAAAATCAAGGACAACAGAAAGCCTATAAAATGCCAGAAAGGACGCCCGAGCATCCTACATGACGTCGACATAGAAAACAGCTCCGAAAATCAGTTTTTCAGCACTTATTTAAAGTAGAGTTAACCCTAATTGAAATTGAAATTCTCCCCTGCGATTTTGCCTAGTTTTGGAGGGTTATAAACAAATTCAAACCTTCTTCAAACACGTTCTTGATCATCAATTTTCGAATCAAATCCAATAAACCATCGAGTTCATAATCATTCAACATTTGAAGATCGTTCAACCGTTGGATCTACATCAATTCCATCAAGTTCCATAATTGATTACTTGTTATCCAAGGTTCCATTGTTCTATGATGTATTGATCATCAAACATCATTCTTTTTATGATTTTTAGTTTGTTTATGGACTTTATACCGGATTTCTTTGTTTTTATTCAAGTTGTATGCTTTTTTATTGTTATGAAAAGCTAACTCATTTATGGTGACTTCCGGGAATGTTTAGGATGATTTTATGAATGTGTTTTGATTATTACTTCTATTCCAATCAACTTTGGTTATTATATGTTCTTAAATTTATGATTTCTATTAATGATAATTGAAGTTGGGTTTTATTCATGTGTTTAATTTTACAATTAAGATAGTTTATTGTCAATTCATTAATCGTGGCGAATTCATATAGTTTAGGAACTAAGTTGATCGGCTGAATCAACATATAATATTCCAAACTTGTGATTTTAAATGCTAAACATTGTAATTAGTAATTACAATACACAATATTGTCAAGCCACTCGTTGTTCCTAATCCATTTAGACATAGGAAGTAAGACAATTAGTAGGAATAACATATTGTGTGCCCAAAGTTATTTATTAAATGTTAATTGACCTTAGTTATGTTTTCATAATTAATTTGGAATTTAAGGGAAGATAAACATGTGAGTCTTAATCATCCAACACTGAACCTGAAGTAACCTTGTTTTCTCATTGGTAATCGTTTGCAATATAAAGTTTATAGTTTTTTTTATTTAAACTTTAGTTTAAATATTTTTCATGAAAAATGCAAGTATTAGTTCCTTTTCATTGACTACTATAGCACAAATTTTGACCACAAACTCATCATGGATTCGATCCTTACTTACCCTAGCTATCTAGTGGTTTTGAGGTTATTTTTTATTGAGACAACGACCTGGATCAAAATTTGGCGCCGTTGCCGGTGTTGGGCTGAAGATTTTGTCGAAGATTGCGTCAATTGGGCTCGGCAGTTTATTTATTTATTTTGTATTCCGGTTTGGGCCTGTCCAACCGAGAGCCCTTTATGTTTATTATATAAGTATATGCTTGCATGCATATTTGGTTAATGATTGAGAACGATTGATCGAGAGCATAACGATAGTATTTTCCAGATTTCTTTAATCGTTTTGTAACCTACCAATCCTCTACAGTTGATGTTCTTAATCGAGCTCTTCTGAGGATTTAGTTTTAATCATTCGACACGATTGATTCACTCTTGCCTTATATTTATTTTCGTGTTCTTGTTGTTCTTATAATTAATTACCTGTTTAAGATCTAATCGATCTTCTAAGATTAAAGTTTTAATCTCATCAATTGGTATCAGAGCAGGAGGTTGTGTAATCGATACACATCTTTTCTGTGAAAAGGTTTTATTAGGGTTTTTCCGCAATTACTGATATTTATTGAGCCGTCATCTCATTATTGACGTATCTTGATATTTATTGTTTTGCCCTAATCTGAGTTATTACAAGTCTGATCTTTTAACAGGTTTTTTCGATCATAATGGACGAATCACAATCAAATCCTATCAATATTTCCAACAACATCGGTTCGACGACAAAGATTCCAATCCTATATACCCATGACTATGAAGTCTGGGCGCATCACTTCGAAGACCACATGATAGGATCTGAGGATAATGGATACCTCATATGGGAAGCTATCATCAATGGACCTTTTTCTCATTCTGCAACGTCCAGGATTATCAAAACTCAAAGGGAGTACAATGATCTGCTGAAGGATGTTAAAGATATTGCACAAGATGAAAAGGATAAATTTCAGTGCAATATCAAGGTGTTAAGATTGATTAGATTTGCCCTTCAATCCGACACCTTCAGGTTGGTCAGCTCATGCACGACGGCAAAGGAAGTTTGGGATAGACTTCGCGAACTGTACTCTACAGACGAGGATCTAGAACATTCTATCCAAACCTTGCTCTTATCGGAGTTTGGAGAATTCAGGCAAGGAGCCGAAGAAACAGTGACCCAGACGTTCGATCGCTTCAATCATCTTCTCAGCAGGATGATCAAGCATGACATCGAAAGGAAGCTTATCGAGCAGAAGGTTACATTCTTAAATGGTCTAAGGTCTTAATGGAGAGCAGTGGTGTCTACAGTCAAAGCCCATGAGCAGTTTAAATCATATTCTTTGGCGAAACTGGTGGGTATTCTCAAGTCCCAGGAGAAGATTGTACTGCAGGAGAAGAACGTTGTTTCAAGCCTTGGTTCGCTGGCCCTCCTGTCAAAAAGTAAAGTCGCAATGGAGGATGAAGACCTTAACTTGGAGGAGTATGACCTCACGTCTGAGGATTATGCTATGATGGTGTCTAACCCCAAGAGGTTCATAAAGAAGAGATTCCCCAACAATAAAAACCGAAACTGGCAGGGGAGTTATAGTTCAGAAAAAGTTAACAATGAACCGAAGGTTGAAGAGCCCAAGAAGGGACCGAAGGCTGATGGTGATTCTGGAGTAAGCTGTTACTACTGTGGTGGGAAAAACCACTATGCTAAAGATTGTGTCCTTAAGAAGATGGCTGAAAAGGATGATGAAAAGGATGAGGAAGCTGTGCTGCAGAAAAGGCTCGATGAGATGAGAAAGAAGAAGTCTACCGCTAACCCTTCTATGAATGCTCTTATTGTGCAGGGTTCGGTTGCTGATGACGAGTTCGGTAGAGTGGAAGTTTGGTCTACTGACTCAGAAGACGATGAAGTGAGGAAGCCTACTCATGGAAAGGCTTATGTGGCAAAGGAGGAGAGCAGTGGAGGAAGATGCTTCATGGTGTCTGATGTATCTCAGATGAGGGGATACAACACCGATAGTGGAAGCAATGAATCGAAGGTGCAGGAGGACATGTGCTTTACAGCCAAACCACTCAGCCAGCAGTTCAATGAGCTTGATGAACTGATAAAGAAGGTACAATCAGTCTTTGTTTCATTTAAAGTACCACAATCCTCATATGAGAAAGAACTAAAAAATGTTAATACAAGAATTTCTCATCTAGATAGTAGCTTAACTCAAACTCGAGTCACCAATTCTAACCTAACTGATCAATTAAGCAGGGTGGCATCGAAGAGTGAGGAACGGCGCATGTGGATCGAGTTGAAGGAGTCTGAATTAGTTAAAATTAAAGACGAAAACATTTACTTACAAAGAGACAATTTAAAATTGTTAAAACAGCGAAATGTTTTTTGTTTAAATGCAAAACGTATATATTCTAATATTACTCAACTTCATTTAGACTGTGAAATAGGCCAAAAGATCCATCGCATGATTTTGCCCTTCCTGGAGTTTAAGGAGGATGAAATTGATGCCGAAGCTTATAACTGTGAGAGTGTGATATCATCTGATGATGTCAATCCGACCTACATGTATGGACTGGACAAAATTGAATCTTTCATTAAATCCAAGGACCACAAGAACATGCTTAAAAACCTTTTGGATGAAAATGATAGACTTAAACTGAGAACCGAAACCATACAAAAATTTGACTCTTTAAACGCCAATGTAAGCTCAGAAAACAAAATTGATGTTGAAAATGCATCTAAGCTTAACGAGGACGACAACATGAGTGAAATTTCTGTAGAGGACACGGTTGACTGCTCATAATTTGTGAAAAACGAACCTGAAAACCACAAGAATCTAATTTCTGAAAATTCAGTGGAGTTCGCTCGATTGTCCCAACAAAAGTCCCCGATCTTAGTAGAGAAAGCGGTTGTATATCAAAAGGTTCAGACCACTCCAAATCAAGTGTACAAGGTCACTGGAGTAACCGAACATCAGACCGCTGAACTCACAGCTATTGTTAACGAAGACAATGCTGATGGATGTGATGAGTTCTTCTGGTCAGCTCCAATCGATAATGCAGATGAAACGGTGGGCTTATCAGAAAGAACCTCTTGGATGAGTAAAGGTAGATACATACCTGAACCCTTAAATAAGCCAGATAATTTCGATGAGCCTAGTACCAGCGGTACAAAAGATATTCCTTAGGAGAATGAAAGTTCGGCAACCGAAGACGTTCCCTCTACTTCCTCAGTGCAAAATGAAACTCCTACAGTTCAAAATGAACCAGCCAAGGAGAAACCAAAAATGAAGGCTAATGTTCATCATCAACCAAAGCAGATGAGGAATAAGAAACGAGAAAGGAACCAAAGATACAGGAAGAATCTCTCTGAAAGGAGACAGTTCTGGCAATCCCAGAATGCATACTTCTCACATCAAGACAAGAATCTGAAGTATGAAAACAATCCTGTCGGAAAACCTGAGAGTCACAACAACCGAAAGCCAAGGTTCGGTTCACAGGAAAATACCAACCGAAAGCAAAGGTTCGGTTCAGAGAACGATTCCAATCGAAAGCAAAGGTTCGGTCCTGAAGTCAAAAGAGATCAAAACTCTAAGGTCAGTCCCTCCAATGATCAAAAGCAAAAGGGTCACTTAGAATCTCCGGCCAAGAAGTCTTCTCAATCTAACCCCACTCCTTCTCATTCATCCACTTCTTCTAATTCTTCCAATTCATCTCCATCTCCATCTAGCTCTAAAGCTCGTTCTGTTCGTTCTCAAAAATCTAATTCATCGTCTGAACAAAAGGGCAAACAGAAGGTCTCTTCATCCACACCAGAGTCTAAACCGAACGCACCCAATCCTAATAAAATAAAAGTCTTTACCATTAAAAAGAAAAATGAAACAACACTTATAAAACGAACATATCTTGTTGACATCTCTCTTACTGTTCCTGTTCCCATGAAAAGCTCATGTGGACCCAAGAAACTTTGGGTTCCTAAATCTGCTTAATTTTTGCAGGTTATGAGTGACGAGCAGTTCGACGAAGAATGGTACATCGATAGTGGCTGCTCACGTCACATGAAAGGGAGGAAAGAGGAGCTCAGGGAATACAGGTCTCTTGCAAATGGTGGCAATGTCAAGTTTGGAAATAATTCTTTCGGCACCATAAAGGGATACGGGATGATAACAAATGGTGACTTTACTATAAGGAAGGTGGCTTATGTGGAAGGACTCCAACACAACCTCATCAGTATATCTCAGCTTGTTGGAGGTACAGGTCTCAAAGTCTCATTCGATGATGAAGGTTCTGGAATTATTGAGAAAAAGACAAAGAAGGTAATTCTCAAGTCAGAGCGAAAGGGTGAAATGTTTCCTCTAAACCTGAAACCCATTAAAGGAAACCCAGCTATATGCCTGTTATCAAAAGCTCAATCTGACGAAAGCTGGTTGTGGCACCGAAGACTCTCGCATCTCAACTTTAAAGATATCAACTGACTTGTCACTGGAGGTCATGTTAGGGGTCTTCCATTGCTCAAGTTCGACGGAGATCATTTGTGTGCTGCATGCGAAATAGGGAAGCAGAGTCGTCAAAGTCACCCATCTATAATCAACACAAAAGTTGTTGAACCACTCGAATTACTTCATATCGATTTGTGTGGTCCTTCATCTATCGAAAGCATCGGTGGTAGCAAGTATATTCTTGTTATTGTTGATGACTTTTCACGATTTACATGGGTGTTCTTTCTAAAGCTCAAATCTGAAGCAACTCATAAGCTGAAAGTGTTCATCAAGCAGATTGAAGTACAACTCAAGAAGGTCGTTCGCAACATCAGAAGCGACAATGGTCTGGAATTCAAGAACAGGGAGTTTGAAGAATTTCTTGCAGAAAAGGGAATAAGTCACAACTTCTCAGCTCCCTACACACCACAACAGAACGGAATTGTCGAAAGACGAAACCGATCTTTGTGTGAAGCTGCCAGAACTATGCTAAGTTTCGCTTCCTTACCTCTTTATTTTTGGGCTGATGCTATTTCTACTGCTTGTTTTACACAGAACAGGTCTTATCTTAACAAACGATTCACGCTCACACCATACGAGATTCTCAATAACAGAAAGCCTAATGTGAAATTTTTCCACGTGTTCGGCTCACGGTGTTTCATCTTCAACTCTAAAGAACACCGCAACAAGTTCGACGTCAAAGCCGATAAGGGAATCTTTCTAGGATACTCTCTCACATCCAAGGCATACAGAATCCTAAACAAGCGTTCGAGAAAAATTGAAGAGACATATTACGTGACCTTTGACGATGGCTATGTTAAAAAGTTACAAGAAGACACCGCCGGGGAAATCTTTCCTCAAATTGGGCAAGTCACAGTCTCGATCGCTAATTTATACGATAAATTTCTGGAGCTCTTTGACGAACCAGAGAAAGCTTCTCTCTCAGAAGCCGGTGCAGCAGACAACAAGGTCGATCACATGAAGCAAATTGTCGAAGAAGCTGCCAGGAGAATGAATGAAGGAGGATCGACTACTAATGACCCTCCATCCAACAATGCTTCAGTCGAGGGGGAGCCAAGCTCACAAGTAGAGGGGGAGCCAAGCTCTAAAAGTGCAACCGAAAGTGCTTCTCTAACCGAAAGTGCTTCTGTAACCGAACGTGCTTCTCCAACCGAAGGTGTATCAATGCCTGCCAGGCCAGCATCACAAGAAACTCATGAACCTCAAGTTTCTCAAAGCCCATCAATCGAGGGGGAGCATGATGATATGACGCTTGACTACGATAGCCAATCTGAGCCAGAAGAAATGATCAATGCTGAACTAGACCCAACCTTTGATCCAAATTACCCTCCTCTTACCAAATGGACCAGAGATCATCCTATCTCTCAAGTAGTTGGTGATGTCTCTGAAAAGGTTCTGACCCGATCACAACTGAAGGTAAAACAGACATCCTTATTTTCAAAGGTTGAGTTTTGTATGTTTAACTCATTCGTATCAAAAGTTGAACCGAAGACAGTTAACACTGCCCTCGATCACTCTGATTGGGTTCAAGCAATGCAAGACGAACTGAATGAATTTGAAAGGAACAAAGTCTGGCGCCTCATTCCAACTCCTCCAGATGCTTCGGTTGTTGGTCTCAAATGGGTTTTTAGGAACAAAATGGACAAGGAAGGGAATGTAATTAGGAACAAGGCTCGTCTGGTAGTAAAGGGATATTGTCAGGAGGAAGGGATTGATTACGAAGAGACTTTTGCTCCAGTAGCTAGGCTAGAATCTGTTAGAATATTTCTGGCTTATGCTGCTCATAAAAACTTTGAAGTTTTCCAAATGGACGTCAAGTGTGCATTTCTTAATGGAGAACTTGAAGAAACCGTGTATGTGGAGCAACCTCCTGGATTCGTGAACGAAAAATATCCAAATCATTGCTACATTCTGGATAAAGCTGTGTATGGCCTTAAACAAGCTCCGAGAGCCTGGTATGAAACGCTAACAAAATTTTTAAAGATGTCTAAATTCAAACAAGGTTCGGTTGACCCAACCTTCTTTCGCAAAAAGGAAGGTAACCACCTTATGATAGTTCAAATTTATATCGATGACATTATCTTTGGCTCTACGAATCCCAGCTTAACAGCTGAATTCAGAAAGTTAATGGAGACTAAATTTGAAATGAGCTCAATGGGTCCTATTAACTTTTTCCTTGGTTTAAATATTAGACAGGGACCCGAAGGCATCTTTATCAATCAGGAAGCTTACACGAAGACTCTCCTAGCAAAGTTTGGTATGATGGGAGACTCCAAAGTCAAAGTCCCAATGGCATTCGGCACCAAGCTAACTCCATCCCTAGACAAACCGGTGTTGATATCACGCTCTATCGTCAAATGATAGGCTCACTAATGTATCTTACTGCTAGCAGGCCTGACATCATGTTTTCCGTGTGTTATTGTGCTCGATTTCAGGCAAACCCACGCGAACCTCACATGCTTGCAGTGAAGAACATCTTACGCTATCTGAAGCGAACTGCCTCCTTAGGTCTATGGTATCCTTCCAACTCAGGCTTCTTCGTTCAAGCTTGTTCGGATGCTGACCTTGGAGGATGTGGACTCGACAGAAAAAGCACAACTGGTGGCTGTCAATTCCTTGACGGGAAGTTGGTCAGCTAGCAATCCAAGAAACAAACGTGTGTGTCGTTGTCTACTGCCGAAGCGGAATACATTGCCGCTGCATCCTGCACATCCCAAGTGATTTGGATCCAGAGTCAACTTCGAGACTATGGACTCAATATGAAGAAGATCCCACTATATTGTGACTCTGAAAGTGCAATTAGGATCTGTCATAACCCAGTGCAACACTCTAAAACCAAACACATAGCACTGAGGTATCACTTCATCAAAGATCACGTGGAAGATGGAAACGTCAAAGTTCATTTCGTGAGAACCACTGATCAACTGGCTGACGTCTTTACCAAAGCTCTTCCTGAAGCATCATTCAACAGAATACTGCAAGGGCTAGGTATGATGGAATCAGAGTCAGTACCTCACACTATCTCTCAATCTCAAACGTAAGAAGCGAATCTAACCGAACGTTCGGGTTCGGTTAAACTATCTGACTCGCTCATCACTTCAAAGGTAGTGCTTCTTGGTTGTATATTACTTGTACAAAAATTGTTTTTCTTAATATTGAAAGTATTTTCCAATTGCATGTCTAAATTCCTTGGTTTCTTAAAATTCTCCAAAACCAAAACCAACCGAAGGTTCGGGTTCGGTTTTTTCAAAATTTTCTGGAACCGAAACCAACCGAACGCTCAGGTTCGGTTTTTCAAAATTTTCTGGAACCGAAACCAACCGAACGCTCGGGTTCGGTTTTTCAAAATTTTCTTGAACCGAAACCAACTGAACGCTCGGGTTCGGTTTCTCAAACTTTTTCCAACCAACATCAACCGAACGTTCGGGTTCGGTTTTCAAAGTTTTTTTTCCCTCATTTTTTTTTACTTAAATTTTTTTTTTTATATAAATCTCAAAAACTCCAAAAATATTTTTTTTTATTATTTATTTGTTCGTTCGTTTATGGGGATATAAATGATGGCTTAATTAAGTGTCCCCAGAAGCATGCTGTTGTATGTGTCCCGAGCCTCATAAGATTTTGAATAATAGCCTTCATGAACTGGTCTACACAAACCTTGTCTTCCCAATAAGGCTAACACATTTATTCTAATCGTGAGCTACCTCACTCTCTTCTCACATGAGATAAGAGCTTTCTGCTTGGTCCTTTATTTCGCAGCAGAGGTACTTTATCTTCTTACACCATCTCCATTATATTTCTCCATTACATTCGTTTCCTCAACGTAACCCTAGAGACTCTCAGAAATTACCACTGAGGTTTATGGTTATACAACATCTGTGTTTATGATCTTAGTTTCGTGCCACTACGAGCTGAGTGAAACCCAAAATTCAACACCAAATCTGAATTGACGGTGAACAATTAATTTGCTCAAGTTTTCACCAAAGAATTGACAAATGTACCTTCATAAAATCTCAAATTTTATTTTGCGTGATTCCTATGAAATTGTTAAACACCATAACATTTCTTCACTTGGGATCCAATTTTAATTTTTTTTTATCTTAGATTTTATACTTTTCCAAGCCAATCTAAAATAAATTCCTACCTACTTGTTCAACAGGCTACACCGGTCTCACAAGTGCTTTGTTCACTTTCTTTCTTATTTCAAGATTAGAATTGCTGAATCAAAGCGAAAGCCACCCTTATTTAGCCTAATTAAAAGAAGCCTTTCAACATTTATTAATAAGTGTTTGATCGTAATTCAACGGGAATCCACACAAACACTTTAAGGTCTCTCTTGACCTTGAAGGAAGAGATTCGTGCCCGGGATCATTAGTTTCGTGTCATTATTGACATCACAGAATATCCTTAAAAGAGTTGCTTTATTTCTTTTCCTTTTACACTCTTTGCACGAAAATCTTTGATTTTTCAAAACTCCGTTACTAATTATTACAGGCTGCATTATTACTATGGTGTTTAATTGCGAAGCTGTGGTCAAAAATAATCCACGTGGGTATTCAATTCAAAAGATGCCATTTAAAAAGATAAGACGAAAGGTTGCTGACACGGCGGGAGGTAAGCCTTTTGTTTAAAAAAAATTATGAAAATCAAAGTTATTGTTATGTGAAATACCCAAGTGTTTGAAAAATACAGGTTTTTGGCTTGAGCCTACGATCTTTCAATTGAGGACCCAACCGAACAATATGTGTCATCACGCTCTGAGTACTTGGTCTTACTTACTCCTGCGCCTTTGGGTTGGGAGGGGACTATTATTGTTTTCACACGCCAAAAAGCATCATAATACATTGTAGAACTTCCAAGTATACATATTCAAGCTCAAGTCAAATACAAAAATGATCAAATCTGATGAAGCCATCGAAGAACTTGAAGAATGCACAATCAAGATGAATATGAAGAAAAGTTCAAGCTGAAGACATTGTGTGAAACAATATGTGACACACTCAATAGCGGGAGTGTATGGGTTGATCCATTAAGTGTTACCGACCGCGCTAACTATTTTAGTGAACCTTGAAAATAGGACTTTGACAATGAGTTCAACTGATTACTCATGAGGTTGATTATTGGAAAAGGTTCAAAAAGTAGAGGGTTTCAAACAACAAAGCACAATAAGCATAACATGTATTTTGTTTAAAAGTCCGGATAAGCAACTAATAATCCCCCTAGAATGATTGGTTTGGACTAATATCATGTTCCTTGCCTGGTTGTGGGCTTAAGGTAGAATCATTAATTCGACAGTCTATGTGATCCCATTTTGTGTATAATTTGCATGCATAAGGCAACCTAGAATATTGGTAGAAGTTCCTTGTAGTGTAGGAGCAACTGAAATGAGGATTCCTAAGAGAGTTTAGAAAATTTTGTAGCAAGATGTGTATGTTGGTTATCTTTGAGTTATTTGTTTTGCCATAGTGGAGTGACTTAGAGGATTTGGGATGACCCTTGAGGAAAGTACAAATAGGTATGGAATGTAGTATTAGACCCGTACTACTGAAAGCACAAGAACTATACTCGATTCAAGGATGATCTCATAGATTCTAAGGAACTTGTGGTATAAGAGATTTCTCGAGTATTGTTTATGATCACTGTATGTTTGTACTTTAGTATGGTGACCACTCGAGGAGGAGGTTTTGATTCTGGTTCTGGCTCTGGTGCAGAACCAATTGATGAAAGGATGCAAGAGTTCATCACGTCGGAGGTTATTCATGGTATTATGGAGGCCACCTCTGTGATTTTTGGTACCATCAAGGAGGGGATTATAGGCTCTTGGATGAATGTCTCGGGGCATTTCGGGCTAAGATTGCAATAGGACCGTTAGGGGCTCAAACTCCGTCTTTTCGGGAGTTCAAGGCTTGTAGAGCCCCAAAGTTCTTTGGGGCTAAGGACCTTATTGTTAGCCGTCGATGGATCGCTGACATGGAGAATGCTCAGCGAACGAGCTTTTTCCCCGAGGGGTCAAAGGTGGGGTTCGCATCATGCCTTCTGAGGGATCGAGTTCGTGACTGGTGAGAAGAGGTCAGTCACACTTTAGGATCTGCGGTCATTACAAGGATCCTGATGCATGATGCGTTTATATGCACCGGGACAAGGATCCTGATCATTATAACATAACTAAATTGCATATCATATCAATTATTTTTATTATGTGGTATGTATGTGATTAAAATGATAAGGATGATAGGAAAATATTGTAGACAAACGCAAGAATCATGAGGGATTAATTTTATCAAGGGAAGAAAAAGTATATTTGTGGTAATCTTCGATGCCACCAAGAACATCCTTACCAGAAATATGCTTTTCCTTGCTTCCAACGCCACTTACCAAATCATAATATAGATAAATATAAAACTAAATATGATATTCAAATATCGGCTACAGTTGCATTTAAAACTGCTTTTAATATATATATATATATATATATATATATATATATATATATATATATATATATATATATATATATATATATATATATATAATGTTAAATAAATCGAGTGAATTATAAATAAGCTTAAAAGCATTGACGTAATGGTTTGGTCGTTTAATCTTGTAGTCCAGATATATAATGATAAATTGTTCACTTGATGACCCAAAGTCATAATTGTTAGCAGATTTTTATTAATTATCTATCTTAATATTTAACTGTAAAACGTAGTTTCTGTGAATATGTTAATTAATTTTAACATTTTGGTTTTTTGGTACCACCACGTAAATACTTTCAATTTGTCTTTTTAAAATTACAAATTGAAAACATTGATTCTCCAGAAGATTGTTATCAGTGCATCTTATATTCTTATTACTACTTAATCTAAAATACTTCATAAAAAATATTTTTTCCCGATAACGTAAAAAATATTCTTATCATAGCAAATGCCAAAATATTTCATAAAAAATAATTTAAATAAATTATTAATAAAATCAATTGATTAAAAATGTTTTTTTCCCGATAACGTAGAAATTAAAAGTTGGAAAAAAAAATTGTGTGGAATAAGAAGCACCAACCAAGGAGGCGCAATGTGACAGCTCAACCCTCCGCCAACTTCTTTAATTATATCTTTAATTCCAAAATTTTAGTTCTTTTCTTATTCAAATATAAACTTTTAATACTATTAAATAATGTATTTTCAATATTTTAAATTAATAAAATTAAATCAAATTAAAACTAGAAATTGCTAAAAATATTAATTTATGATATTTTACGTCAAAAGTATATAATAATTAAATTTGAATTTAAGCAAAGTAATTCGTTTTGAATTTATTTATCACTTTTTTTTTGTTATTGAACAGAAGAAGTTTGTTCAAAATAATGTAAAATCATTTAGCTAGAATATTATAATTGTAAATTATCTGTTGACGACAGGTATTAAAAGGATGTCGTACGTATCATCAGTTTCCAATATTGTTTTATATATGAGGTTTGGTGGATATTTGAAAAAGAAAATATTTACATAAACTGGGCGAATACTTGTATAGCATAAATAAATTTATATATTTATTATTTTAAAGTTGTAAAGTTAAGATACAATTCGTAATCATAGAAGGAGACCGTGTTCTATAATTTTTCTATTCTAATAAATGATTTTTCTATTGAATATTTTTTGCTATATGATTTTTTCAAAATGCTTTTAATCTTAAATTTAAATTATAAACTTACCATTAAGCGTATTCAATTCAAATTTGTTTCCAATGCCATTATTTTCGACCCTTTAATATACCACCATATTACTTAAATCCTTTAAAATTAGCAAAGTAACGGTGGTTAGACAATTATCAATGCCTCTTTAGGTCATTTTCGTTTGTATTTGATAAGTTGTTCAAGTATTTTTGATATTTAATTTGTAGGGTTTTTTTACACGACAGATCTTATTGATTTTGATGATCAAAAACATAAACGTGGAAGCATAAACTTTTGATCTTTAATTTCAAATCTTATTAAAAAAACTTAAAAATTAAAGAACGATTATATACCCGATTTCATTACAATCTTCGGATTTGAAGAACTAGGATTGGGTTTTCCAGTTGATCTCGAGAGCTCTCTCTAAAATCCATCAGCAAATCCTAAACGAATTTACATGTGCATTTCATGTCTTGATCTACTCCTCATCACATGTATATATAGATAGAGATATACTCTAATGTGACAGATGGAAAGGATCTTAAGGATCTTGAGTTAAACCGGGAATTCCATCCATAAGATAATTAATATTATATAAATCGATTCATCAAAAATTTATATTCTTACCATAATAACTGGATTTAATGATAACATTACATATATGATGTGGTCTCATAATTATCTAACAATCTCCAACTGGACCATGAACATATAAATATACGTATAACTGTATAAGCGCTTTAATGAATGCTATCATAATAATGGTACCCTTAAACAATCTCGTCCACTAATCATAAGAGTATAGGATCAAAGCGATCTTCATTACAATTTACGTAACTAAACCTATAAATGGTCATATATACATATATGACTAACGGCATAGATTAAACATGATGTGTGGTTTTAAAATATAAATAGATTTCCAACGAGTTCCTATTTAACTTGAAGTGAGATCAAACTTCAAATAAGTGCAGCTAATAATAGAGTTAAACGAATTTTTAATTATGTACAGAAAAACATAATTGTTCTTAAATAAAACATAAAGCACCATAAAACTCTCACTAAAACCAAATATCACACCAACTTGTGCAGTATAGTCATGAACGACCTAGGGATGTAATCCCTTTATGAGTGGATCTGCTTTCATGGAGTTTGTTCATATGTGCTATATATATATATATATATATATATATATATATATATATATATATATATATATATATATATATATATATATATATTAGTTTTTCACTATTGTGTTAACAGAAGGAAACTTGATGTTAATATGCTTTGACTTAATAGAACTTCTATTGTTGGAATATAACATTGTTGGCTTATTATCACAACTTTAATGGTCTTTCAATACCAATAGTGTGTAGCCTTGTGACAAATTTTGGCAACCATATTTCATGCTACAAATTATGTTGCCATTATGGAAGAAGCTATCGAAGTCTATTCCATGAAATGGCTCATCATGCTAAAATGTAAAAGTATCCCGATGCGGATTGGTAACCATTTTGGCATCTGATAAAATCAAATTATTAATCAAAATGTTCTCCAAAACATCTGATTTCCTATAGTTGAGCATATAGCCTATTGTTATATATAGATATCTCAAAATGTAACACCCCGAGTTCAGAGGTGCAAGTTCAGGGTTCTTGGTGTAAATAAGGAAGGTCGACTCGGCGAGTCGAGTCGCGATTCTGGTCAAGTGTTAAGTGACCAACTCGGCGAGTCGGCGGCTGGACTCGGCGAGTTGGTGCTGAAAGGAGAAAAACCCTAATCCGGGGTTTGTGCCCTATATAAAGCACATTATAACCACCCCACGCCTCTTTGTTACCCATTTGAGATCCAGAAACCCTCATCTCGTGTGTGACTCCATTTTTGAGAAGATTGAAGCTTTGAAGAAGGAATTGGTGAAGAGAAAGTTGGAGGAAGTTGAGGATAGCATCAAGAGAGCTTGTGGATTTGAAGTCTACATCAGTTTAGACTCATCTATAAGGTAATAGGGTCTTACCTTAAGCTATTTCCTTGTTATTTCATCCATGGTGTATGATTTGGGGTTTTTTAGCATGGTTGGGATCTATTTCGGGTATAGAGACTAGATCTGAGGTTACAACTTCAGATCTAGGTTGGTTTGGAGCCATGTGATCAGAAAGTGATAGCTTTGGGGTGTGATTGAGAGTGTCCTTGCCTTAAACCTTCATTTTTAGCTTGTTGGAGCTTGTTGAGCCTTGCATGCACGTAAAGTTGGAAACTTTACGTGTGAATCTGGCCCTAGGAGTCCAGATCTATGTATTGGAAGCATTGGAATGGCCTGAAATCATCTGGATGAAGTTGTCACGTCTAGACTCGGCGACTCACACGGGTGCACTCGACGAGTTGTATGAATACGTGCATGGACTCGGCGAGATGGAAGAACAACTCGGCGAGTCTGTTGAAGATTGCCTTGGACTCGGGGATTCTGGTCGTGAAGTCCTAACCTTTTTGGTTAAGCTGTGAATCATTGAGTCGATGGACGACTCATTGAGTTGAGCAGGAAGTGACTTAGAGTTTGCTGGACTCGGCGAGTCTTGGGGAGACTCGGCGAGTTGAGTCGTGGATTGGGAGTTTCTGCATATAGGGACTCGACGAGTCAGCGGGTTGACTCGGCGAGTAGAGTCAGTCAGGAAGGTTGACTTTGACTGAGGACTTTGACTTTGACCAATGGTTGACCAGTTGACTTCCAGGGGTATTTTGGTAATTATTGATATTTATTGAGTTCAGTCATTTGGTATTGATCAGTAGTGGAGTTCGTGTCGGAGGTTGGAGCAACGTGATCTTATCTTTTCAATCAGCAGTTGTGAGGTGAGTTATCCTCACTATATCAACAGGGTCTAAGGCACCAAGGTCGGCCCTTTATCGGATGGAAATTCGGGTAGTTGTTATGTTATTGCTTTGCTATATGCTTGCATCCTAGTAGTTAGGATGGTGTATGTGAGAGACCTGGTTAAGGTCGGAATCCTGGTATATATAGGATGATATTATGTTAGTGACCGGTTAGGTCGGTATCCTGGTTAGAGTATGCTATGTATGTGATCTGCAATATCGGCTGGTTAGTGATGAATTGCTATATGATTATATGTTTATGTGCACATGGTTGGTTGATTGGGGTTGGGTTGAGGCGGGTCCTGCTTTGTGTTGTAGACCAACATACCCAGGGCGGACCGGATATTCCGAAGGCCCAGCGAGCGGTCCGGATAGGTTGTAGGTCCCTCGAGGGTGGACCAGACGTGTCGAGGCTCGGAGAGTGGACCAGGCCGACTGAAGGCCCGGTGCGGGCGGACCAGTCATACTGAAGACTCAGAGAGTGGACCAGGTGGGTTGAAGGCCCGATGCGGGCGGACCAACCACACTGCAGACTCGATGTATATGACTAGACTCGGAGGGTGGTGTTGGATTAATGTCTAACACCATAACTATATTTGGTATGTACTTGACCCGACCCGGCATGGTCCATTTGGGTTGCACTTCACCGACACAATTTATATGGATAATCTTTTGAGAATAGTATGTTTATGATTAATATTAATATATTATAAGTTCTAATATATTAATATGGAATCCTATTATTTAATTAGTATTGATCAAGAATTAATTTATAATTAATTAAGTGATCAAAAGGAACTAATTAAATATGGACTCTTATATATATGGAATAGGCCAAGTTCATTTAGGTTGGGCTAAGCTTTCATGGATAGTCCATGGAGTGTTTAACCCATGGATCCTAGGAAAGGAAAGGTCATGGGTATTAGGGTTTAACCCTAATCCTCCACACTATATAAAGATGTCCTTGGTTGGTAAAATTGGCACTAGTGTGGTACACTAAGAAGGGCTAGCCAATTTCACTAGAGAGAACCAAGTATCCATATTCTCTAAAGTCTTCCAAGGTGTTTTGGTGATTTGTGATTCCATTTGAGGCTTCCACACTATTGGGGCTAAGCTCTTAAAGCTTGAAGACATCAAGCTACATCAAAAGGTATGTCATCTAACTAGTACTTTGTAGAATAAGAACTTCATAACATGCTCGTTAGGATTAAAGCCTTGGAAAGTTCTTATTTGCATGTATTATAGAGAAAACATAGATCCAAGGTTTATTGGGTTGCATGTACACCATAGGAGTGTTAGAATGCTCAAAACCCAACAGTGGTATCAGAGCCTAGGCTTGTTTTCTTGTTATACTTGCAAAACTGCTTAAAAAATCAAAATTTTTGATGTCTGATCATCAGACTCGGCGAGTCCGTCAGGAGACTCGGCGAGTCCATGCCTAAAAAGTGATCAAATCGATCCAACTCGCCGAGTTGGTTCATGCACTCGACGAGTTGGACCCCCAGGCAGCATAAATTCGACTTTTTTGGCTGGAATTGGACTAGGAACATTACCCTAAGATGTTTTTGAACTTATAAACTTGTTTTTGATGTGGTAATGGTCATGCTAATCCAATTTCAAAGATAATTGTCAATAGATTCATGTTTTGTATTAGTTTAAGGTTTAGACTAATTACATGAAAAAGTTTGATTTGAATTATCTTGTTCTTATGAGTTGCTTAGATTAATAGAAAGTTGAGTGAAATAGTTGTTTTCAATCCAAATTAATCTAAGAGTTGATTCTAAAATGTGTTTTTGTAACTTGTCCTCAAGTTATATGAAAAGTCACATTTAAGTTTCATAAAACTCATAATAGTTGGCAAAGGTTACAAAAAAATGAAGAGTCTAGTTCTAATTAAATGGTTTTATGACTCCATAACTTGTCCTCAAGTTATGGAGGACCAAGAGTCTCTTCATTAAATAATAAATAAATAAAAAGTGTAACCTTAATTAATTCCATAAGTTATAAAATAAAGAAAAGTTAATTCTTTTATTAGTTTAAAGTCTTCCATAACTTGTCCTCAAGTTATGGAACTTGAAGAGTTTTTGGATTAAAACTACTTTAAACACATAAGTTATGGAATTAATTAGTTTTGAATAGTTTCAAAACTTGCCCTCAAGTTTTGGAATTTGAAAAGTTTTCACTTATGAATACTTTAATTCCAAGTTAGCCCTTAGAATTTTAAAGAGTTAAAATTCAACCCTTATACTTTATAATATTATAAGTTAATAATATATATATATATATATATATATATATATATATATATATATATATATATATATATATATAAGAGTAAAGTCAGTCTTACTGCTAGTACGCCTCATTCACGAAGCCGGTCTATAAGGTGGGTACAAGGTTGTTGCCTATAAAATGGCAACTTAATGGGTGTCCACTCTCACCCACCGCTTGCTTGACTGGTGGAGGGTCGTTAGCCGAACGGGTTTGACAGGACTAGCATTCTCCCTTCATCAAAAGTATTACTGATAAATACTAAGTAACTAAACTCTTAATAATACCCGATCTTAGTTACTTAGGAAAATGTGAATAAGGTGCTAATCCATGAAATTACACTTTGCACTTTGTTTAAGTCGGTTAGTGGAGCGTGTGTGGTTAACCGGCACACTAACTCGTATTTAACAAGGTAGGCAAAGGGTAACTTAATGTTTATCATTATATCGATGGAGCGTGTGTGGTTAACCGGCACATCGATTGAGGGGTAAACACTTAAGGGTACCAAGTAATTTGCATGGTTACTTCACACCTTGTTTTGTGATCCTCGACATCCCAGTCACAAAACCTGAAGGGCACACTCGAGATTGAAACATGCCATTGAACAGTTCAATGAATGTCAAAGATCTAGGAGTTTCAAAACCAATTAAAAACCTAATTATTATTTCGTTTTTCATGGTGGAAATTGGTGAATCGTCATTCACCTACCTTCAGATATTTTATAGCTTGGATTACGGCATCCTTCTTCTAAGTTATAAAATAGTTTGTTGGGTCCTAGCCTTAATATTTCATATTGGGTATCATATTAAGGACTTAAGATCAACTATCTTGAATATCTCCCAAAAGATGTCTGGTTTAGACATTTATGATCTTCCCAAATCTCTTGAAACAAGCTTTCCTAAATGAAGATGATGTCCCGTGGAAATCATACTTCTTTCACCTCCTCCAATTATTCTCCCTAACCCACAAGTTCAAGGTCACTCAATCCCTATTGGCAAGGCAAGGTCTAGGTGTGATCACATCTTGGAGATGTAGTCACATATTGACAAGCCGGGAGAGTTGGGTGTCAAAGTCTTGAGAACGTTGGTGGTTCAATCACTTTCTAAGTCACATAGTGAGTTCCTTTGGTACACCTATGAAACAGACTATGACAAGACCCTTAATGATCTTATCTATTTGTTAAGATCAACTTCCTTAAAACTTGATGGACATTGACAATAGTGACACAGGAAATCCAGAAAAGAGAAAAGCTATAGTCAACTCGGTTGACCAAATGGTAAAGAGAAAAGCTAAGTCTGTGATAGTCCCGTGTACCATTATCAAAGGGTCCATATGGTTATATTGCCAAAGGAAGGGGCATTGGTTGCGAATCTGCCAATTTACCTAAGGGTGTTAAAGTCAATAAGTTTGACTCTACTTTAGGTAAAGTCCACTATCTAACTCTGCAAAGTTTCTATTCTGAGATTCTTGATACATGATGTGACTGGGTCACATGGTGATGTTTTAAAAATCAAAGAAAAGTAAAGAAACTTAAAGAAAGAATATGTTGAATCTGATCGCGTAGATGGATTTCTATCGCATAGTTTGAAGATTGGATTCTTGAGCTACTTCTTAGGAGTTATGATATTTTTGCTTAGGAATAGATAGCAACAAGTTTTCATATGGATTGTAAGGATTAGTTTTTCCGCAAAGTTTTAAAATAAAAGAAAATTTTTGATTTTATTTATTTTAAAATATCCTTACAATGGCATTTGAGGAAAAATTGTTGCTTATAAGATTCCATCAATAGCAAGAGTGGAATTATGAAATTGATTCTTTCATTTGTGGTAATGTCTAAATTTACCAAATAAGAAAAGATTCTCATCACCCAAGTTTCAATTGGACCGAAACTTGGAATCATGCAAGATGTATAGCATGATGAATGATAAATTTCAAGTATTGGAAAAATTAAGACTAATTACTCGTTCACATGGATGTGTGAGTCAAGTAATGGACTAAGGGATCGAGTACATAGTCTTGTGCATTGATTAAGTCCACCACAAAAGATTGATAAGATTATTCGTCATAGTTTACTAAAGCTCAGTAAATATGTTTATACTTACAAGCTTAAGGGTAACTCTGAGACATTGGAAAAAGGTTCGAATGTATGGCGGAGCGAATAAGAAGAATCAAATTAGGTAGAAGGATAAAAGTTTCTCAAATCTGAAAAGATGGGAGAGTATTTTAGTATCAGGTTTTGTGATCATCTTAATGATTAAGAAACCATAGCACAATTAGTTCTCTAAGGAAATCTTAGTGCATTCTTATGACTAAGAAGAGGGATCTTGAATTGTTGAAATGGTTAAATCAAGAAGATGAGTCATACTTCATTCCAATACAAGTCTTAGAGTCATACTCCAAGATTGTAACTTGAGTGACATGTCTTAAAGAAGGTTTAAAACACTTGTTAAATGTAAGAGTAAAAGTTTTCTACTCTTGTACATTTGAAATTGGTAAGTTGTGATGTTTTGGATAAAACAAAGACCAACTAAGGCCAATTGTGTGAAGTGTTTGTCTTGGTTAGAATCCGCACTATCTCTTGGATGTTTGACAAGGGAGTCTTATAGGTCAAGAGGACAGTGGGAGTCTTAAAGGTCTTGAAAGTCTCAAGAACTAATCAAGAATAAAACCTGAAGTTCTTCACTAGCACACGACTTGAGGTTTGTAACCTATCGTGTTGACATATTCTATGCCCATTCCAGTTAAAGTTGGCTTTGCATATGAGTTCTTAGAGTTCTCAATTTGTTGCACAACAACTTGGAAGCAATGGCAGGCCCTTGAGCTGCTAGGTGGCAAGAAATTAAGATTGAGTTCAATCCATATGAGTTTGGATTTGTCATTATCCCTGTCTTGTGACTATGGTTTTGACAATTCACATAGATAAGAACACATACACCATTAAATCTAAGTGTCATAAGGTTTCTCTCCGATTCATGAAAATGATGGTGAGGAAACACTTTCACTAAGTATATTTTAGCTAGATAGCAATTGTGATATTTGCATTCTCAAAGTCGTTAGTGGAGCGTGTGTGGTTTACCGGCACACTAACCTGGACTTGTGAGAAGTGGCAAAAAGGTCTAACTATTATGATTACGACATCCCTCTTCATAATTGTTTATATACACAAGTGTGCTATCTAAGGGAAGGTGTATGATTTTGATAAAGTCTTATCAAAACAATCTAGTATCAGAAATCTGAACTTTGGTAAGAAAGTCAATGAAGTATTGATTTCTAGAAGTCCAGCTGATTTCTGAGTACATGTCAAAGCTAGTGGGAGCATAAGTGTTATGCTAATAATCATCATGTTAGTGGGAGCATGATAATTATGATAAGTATTGCAAGTTAGCAATGTTAATTATAGATAACAAAAGGTTTCAATTGGGAAAAGTTGTTTTGCAATAATTATGGGAGAGGAAATTATACTTCATCTCAAATCTATAAGCTTAGATCGTGAGGTTTTAATCATTTAGTCAAGGATATATATGAATTTCATGTTGGAATGGCTCAACATAAGGAAATTTTGTATATGAGTCCATTATTTGCGTTCTAAAATTCGATTATGATTACGGCATCCCTTTTCATAATCTGAATTATGAGAACTTGGCAAATTGAAATGGTAATAGTATAGCAAAAGAATGGTTTAGTCTTTATGTGAGACATCATGAATCGTTTCCCATATGCTTCGGATATTGGATCGATTATATGTGCTATATTCATCCTTTCTAAAATTTTCCAAATGCCTGGGGCATTAAGAAGGGAAAAGGTTTAGAACTGGATATGACTAAAAGGATTAAACAATTGTCGGGGACAATCTAAGGTTTACCAAAGATTGGTTGCTCAAGGACAGTTGGAAGTATAGTGATAATTCTGGAAGGACCATATTAACATAATCTGTAAGGAGGCAACTCTTGTTCAGAAGTGATAGTCAAAATGGAATCTGGAAATGTTTCAAAGTTAGAATTTTCAATCTGTTTAAGATTAGGAAACTTAATGCAAGAAGGATGTTCCCAAGGAGCTGATCTCCTTTGGAATGGTCTGTAATGGTTGTTGTCAAGTCCTTCTGACTTTGTGCATAATCATTACAAGAGGTTCAATGCATATAAGTTTAGAATATGACAGATTTCAGTAAATGGCATGAATTTGGAATTCTTGCATTTGCAGTAAGGATTTGGGAGTGTGAAAAGAGAATCATTGAAGTTATGTTCAATTGTTCTAGTTCACAAAGTAAAGATCATAGACAAACATAGTATGCATACTTGGTGTGTGGCATGACTAGTGTTTAGAAAACATAGTGTACATGCTTGGAGCATGGGACAACTATTGTTTTAAATTCAAGAATAAAGTTGATAGCTGAAACAATATACAATGAATAATGTGTAATCATTTGGTGATAAATAAAATGTGTTTTATTTATGTTCATAGGTTTTGATACCATATTGGATTCAATTATTATTGTGTTTCACTTTGCATGTTTTGACTTCCCGAATAAACTGGGTTATTCTTCCGGAATGACTAAGTTATTCAAACCATCCACAGTCGGTCATATGTTGGAAGTAGATATGAATTAAGACTGTCATGGGTTGGCTTGTAGAGGTCTAAGGTGTTGGACAGAGGGCTACAACACTCATGAGTGCTCATAAGTTCTGAGTATTGGATTCAACCCGCGCTCATTGGAATCACTTCATGGATTTTATCACGAGTGATCATGAGACGATAATATCTTATATTCTTCAAACCTAGAGATATGAGTTGTTACTATGAGTTGGTTGTACATTGATTGCACGAAAACGCATTTGGTAACTCGGTGCTATAAAACGTGTCTTTGTGTATGATTCAACAAATAGTAGAACAAGCCATATGAGTCGAAGTTTATCCATTCCTTTTACCTTCGGGATAAAAGCGATATCTGTGGGCCCCTCGATGATTTGATGATGACAAATGGAAGTGATCGGCCGGGCCAGGACTGATTTGATTTGTTCAATTAGTCAGTCGTCATAAATCGGAAATCGGGAAACAACAAATGGACAGAGAGAATGATTATAATCCATGTCTCAGTCCATATGATATCTAGAATGGAGGAATATATGATCCCTTATCTAATGGACAAGTTCGTTGACAAGATCAGAGTTCGACAACGGCTTTAAGAGCTACGATTGCCAGTTAGGTTTAAAGTCATACGCAATAATAGTTTTAGACTTATCCAAGTGGGAGACTGTTGGATTAATGTCTAAATCCATAACTATATTTGGTATGTACTTGACCCGACCCGGCATGGTCCATTTGGGTTGCACTTCACCGACACAATTTATATGGATAATTTTTTGAGAATAGTATGTTTATGATTAATATTAATATATTATAAGTTCTAATATATTAATATGGAATCATATTATTTAATTAGTATTGATCAAGAATTAATTTATAATTAATTAAGTGATCAAAAGGAACTAATTAAATATGGACTCTTATATATATGGAATGGGCCAAGTTCATTTAGGTTGGGCTAAGCTTTCATGGATAGTCCATGGAGTGTTTAACCCATGGATCATAGGAAATGAAAGGTCATGGGTATTAGGGTTTAACCCTAATCCTCCACACTATATAAAGATGTCCTTGGTTGGTGAAATTGGCACTAGTGTGGTACACTAAGAAGGGCTAGCCAATTTCACTAGAGAGAACCAAGTATCCATATTCTCTAAAGTCTTCCAAGGTGTTTTGGTGATTTGTGATTCCATTTGAGGCTTCCACACTATTGGGGCTAAGCTCTTAAAGCTTGAAGACATCAAGCTACATCAAAAGGTATGTCATCTAACTAGTACTTTGTAGAATAAGAACTTCATAACATGCTAGTTAGGATTAAAGCCTTGGAAAGTTCTTATTTGCATGTATTATAGAGAAAACATAGATCCAAGGTTTATAGTGTTTCATGTACACCATAGGAGTGTTAGAATGCTCAAAACCCAACAGGTGGACCAGGTGGACTGAAGGCCCGATGCGACGGACCAGTCACACAGTAGACCCGAAGTGCATGGATGTTCTGTTATGTTATGATATATTATGTGTATGGTATATGTGGTTGGTATTTTGGGGGTATCTCACTAAGCTTTCGGGCTTACAGTTGTGGTTTAATGTTTTAGGTACTTTAGGAGACCGTGGCAAGGCAAAGGCGTGATCGTACCGCTCCTCATGTTTTATGTGTTTATGATGTGATTCTGGAAATACTCTGATAATAAATGTATTGAAAACCTTTTTGTAATAACTTAATGAAATTGGGTTGTTTTTGAAAAGTTTAAATTGGTTGGAATTTTTAGAGCGTTACACAAAATCTGGCTTCTTTCTTATGATCCAAACTTGGGTTGTGTAGATATCTGCCCAAAACCAGAAAAATAAATTTACTCCCACTTAATATGTGGTTCACAAAATCATCTACTGTAGTTACCTCAAAACCAAAAGAGATAATAAATTGATGAAAAATGCGGTACCACGCATAGGATATTCAAAGTTGAGGTTGTTGAGTTTGTGTATTCTAAATAGGAGATTGAATAAGATTGTCGATAACTGATTCATAATTTGCATACTATCGAAACCAATAATATGAATCAATATTGATTCCTCCTTAAGGAAAATGCTGTAACCTTATGTAACGCCTGGATCCCGATATGTATTTTAAATCAAATTATTCATTTTTGCAAAGGAACTCGACGAGTTGGAGGCCCCAAACTCGTCGAGTAGGAATGGAATTTGGACGCGGGACTTGAAGTCTACTCGACGAGTTGAGAGCCTCAACATGGCGAGTGGGCTGCCAGAGTGAAATCCTAATTTTCAGGGTTTCGCACCCTATTTAAAAACATTAACCTCCAAAGGCTGGCCTCATTTGTAGCCTCCATCAACCCAAACCCTAACTACGAAACTCTAATCCACTTTTGAGTGTTTTTGAGCCATTGTTGTGTGTTCTTTGTGATTTTGAAGCTTTAAGACGGAAGGAGAAGCTTGGGGATTCAAGAGGAAGATAGTAGATCCGGAGTTTGAGCTGCATTTCTGAATCATTTGAGGTATAAAGTCGATACCTTGGCTTTCTATTACTTAGATCTTCATTTAGGGTAGTATGTTGTCACTTTTGGGCCATATTGAAGTCATTTTCGGGATTGAGAGTATTACAAAGTTGTGAATTCAGATCTAGGCACTGATGAGCTTATGAGGCTTAAATTTTCCAGCTTTATCCAGCCTTAGCCTTTCCCCATGCCCTAGACCTCTTATATAGCTTAGTTTTGGTGTTTCTAGCTTCATGACACCATGCATGAACGAAAAGTTAGCAACTTTACGTGGTAACTTAGTCCTAGGGGAATAGATCTATGGGTTGGAAGCATTGAACTCGACTGGAAGTGTCTGAATGGATTTAGGCTAAGGGGGACTCAATGAGTTGTTCATCCAACTCAGCGAGTTCGGTCATGGTCCCCCAACATTTTCTTTTACTGAGCAAACTTGTCGAGTCTAGGAGATGACTCGGCGAGTTGGCCATGGATTTTGGGTTTTGAAGATTGAAGAACTCGACCTGTTCAAGGAGGAACTCGACGAGTTATAAGTGAAATGTCCCGACTCTATTATGAGGAGGAACACGACGAGTTCATGAAAGAACTCGACGAGTTGGATCGAGATTTCCAATTGATGGACCAACTCAGCGAGTTGACTTTAACCAGGATGTTAACTTTGACTTTGACCATTGACCGAAGTTGACCCTTAGAGGGGTTATGAGTATGAAAAGGGTAATTAAAGGAAATGCTTATATGTAGGAGTCTAAGAGGGATTGATTTTAGAGCAAGAGCCTTTGCAGCTATTTCCTAGTTATTGAGGTGAGTTACCTTCCAGTAGAAGTGGGTCGATGGCACCAATTCCGGACCACTAGTAGTTGGTTATAGTTGAGAAGATTGTCTTTTTGATAATTGTATGGTATGCCACTATCTGTTATGCAATATGTGCTGCTATGCTATGATATTATGTGATAGTGATACGAGGTAGGTTAGACCCTATACCCATTTGAGATAAACCGGAAGGTAAGTCAGGCACTCAAATATGTCTGACAGTATGTTATGCTATGTTATTATGTGGTAGCGGTAGGGGTGAAATAGTCCCCGTAACCGGTTGAAATAAACCGGAGGGTAGGTCGGGCAGCCAGATATGCCTGGCAGGGTAGGTCGAGCACCCATATATGTTTGATAGGGGTATGCCTGACAAGGGTATGTTGAGCACCTAGATATGCTCAGCAGGGTAGGTCGGACACCCAGATATGTCTGGCAGTATGTTTATTATATGGTATGTGGTATGATGGGGGGACTCACTAAGTTTTGTACTTACGGTTTTCAGTTTTGGATTCAGGTACTTCCTCTTCAAAGGGAAAGGAGTCGGTATGACTGCAGCGCATCACACTAGGATTTCCGCACATGAGATCTATGAGATTTATACCCTGATATTATTTTCTCATGACATTTTTTGATTATGGATACATTGGTTTTCATATGAGTTAGTACTATGATGTTTTCAGACAAAAGGTTTTATAAATATTAAATTAAAAATGAAATTTTTGGTCGTAAATTTTGGGATGTTACAAGTTGGTATCAGAAGCTTGGTTTAAGGGATTCAGACACACCTTCGGGGGTGTCTGGACTCAAATCAAGGGTTTGAAAGATTTTTACAAGAAAATAGTTTTTCTAGAAATTAAAATAAAGAGTTTTGAGAAAGAACAAGGTGTGTGATACGTGCAATCGGCCGAGCTCAAGTAAGTTTTCCCCAAGATACCTATACATGTTTGTTGTGATATATGATATGATTATGAGAACTACATGCTAGATTAGGGATGAAGATCTAGGAAGGATGCCTTATATGCCTACTATATGTGTGTAATAATTCCATGCTAGCTTAGGGCTAAGGATCTAGGAAGATGCCTAATGTGCTAGATATATGTGCTTATTGAATTACATGATAGAACTGATTAGTCATTGATATGATGGCCTGAATAGGATATGATTGGTTGTGTTACTCCATGCACGAATGTTGCTTGCTTTGTGCTTTTAGGAGTTCTAGTTATCTTTAACTAATTAGTAAACGAACACGTTAAGTTAAATATTACGAGGACTAAATAATTTTAGAAGGTTAGGTCTAGCCCTCTTTCGCAACTCTTGTTTGAGTCAAAAGGTTGTAAGGTAGGACCTCTCATTCGAAGAATTATCTGGTCTCAGTGATATGTAATGGTATTCGCATGCTAGTTTGGTAAAGGTAGCATGGATTTCTTATGTAACTGATGGCGGAGAGTAGGTCGGAGAATTATGCTAGGGTAAGCCTAGGATGAGATTAGTGCAGCGAGCAGTAGTAGTGAAAGGGACTTAGTGAAGTCAAGGCAATCCTTGAGGAAAGTACAGATAGATGTGGAAGCTAGTATGGGCCCATACTACTGAAAGCACAGGATCCGTACTCGAGTCAAGGACGGCTGAGATAGAACCAAGGAACTTGTAGAGTGTGTAAGACCTATCGAGGTTATGTACGACTCTGAAGATTATGTGTTTTGTTTCAGAATGGTGGTGACACATCACGGAGCAAGAGGTTCAGGGTCAGGGTCAGGTTCAGGTTCAGGTTCAGGTGCAGGTTCCGAGCCGATTAATGACGAATTACGCGAGTTCATCGCATCTGAGATTATGAGAGGCGTCCTTGAGGCGACCCTAGTGATTTTCAGGTCGATCAAGGAAGGATCATAGAGTTGATGGAGGATCGCCTCCGGGCACTCCGGAGTGACATGGCGTCTAACCAGTCAAGGATGCGCACACTCTCCTTCAAGGACTTTAGGGGACGTGGTGCGCTAGACTTACACGGGGTGAAGGACCCCATTGTGTCCAGTAGATGGATAGCAGACATCGAGTCTGCACAGTTGACGAGCTTCCGCCCTATGGGGTTGAAGGTCCGGTATGTTGTGGGTTGTTTGAGATACAAAGCTAAAAACTGGTGGGAGGCTGTCAGTGATTCGTTGGGAGCCCCAACCATTGAGCTATGACCTAGTCAGACTTTGTGACCAGGTTTAGGGCTGAGTTTATGCCAGCTGTAGAGATTTAGCAACTAGCCAGGGAGTTTCTTGATATGAGATAGAAGACTGAGTCGGTGGTGGAGATTACCGCCATGCTCAATGAGAGGGTCTTACTGGTGCCTCAGTATGCAGAGGATGAGGAGATGAGGAAGACCTGGTACCACGACATGTTGAGAGCTGATATCCGAAAACATGTCAGCTACTCGGCATGCCCGACCTTGGATGACATGATAGCCAGGGAGAGGGATAAGGAGATTGACATAGAGCACCTCAGGAAGAGGAAGGTGGAGATAGGGCAGACGACTGAAGTTTCTGGGAAGAAACCCAAGGGATTCGACTCGAGGTCGAAAGTCCAGCAAGGCTGGAGCCGCTGAGGGAAATGCGGCAAGCCACATGAGGGAGTTTGTAGGGATAGGGGATTAGGCTACTTAAAGTGCGGCAAGACTGGACACTTTAGCAAGGATTGTACAGCTAGGGGTGAGCGCGGTGCGGTTCGGTGCAGTTATTAGCCAAAAACTCACCACTAACCGCAAATGCGGTTAATCCGTTTTCAAAACCGCTTGGTACGATTATTTTTGCGGTGCGGTTTTGTTTTTTATGTGTTGCGGTTATTAACCACATGGATTTGGTGTGGTTTTTAACCATAGTTTAGAGCTCAAACGGTTTTAAGAGTTCAAGCATATTACTTGTAATAATAATAAAAATCATAATGTATAAGACAATTAACTTAAATCACAAACAATTAATATCTTAAAAACGTCAAATCAATAGTAATTAACAATAAATTTCTTAAAATTGTCTAATTTCACCATTTTTCAAAGTTAAACATAACAAAAAACCATACTTTTGTATTTTAGTATTTTATTCATCTTTCATTCATGAAACTTGTCTTATTTTTAATATTTAATATATTAATAATTAATAAAAAAAGTTGTATATAATATATGCGGTGCGGTGCGGTTTTTTTATGGTTTTTGAAAACTAATAACCGCACCACACCGCAAATTTGCGGTTTTTGAAAAACAGAAAACCTCACCATCGGTTTTTATTGCGGTTAATTTTAGTTGCAGTGCGGTTTTTGCTCACCCCTATGTACAACCCCTACCCCCACTATTCAGACATCGGACCTGATTTGCTTTCATTGCAATCAGAGGGGCCATAATTTATACTCGAGACAATGATGGTTTTGGAGATTCTAAGGAGACCGGTATGGTAGGAGTTTCCTCGACTTTTATGCTAATAGTTTCTATGTTATTTTTCAATTTGAGTATGGTGGTGATCATTCGAGGAGGAGGTTCTAGTTTAGGCTCTGGTTCTGGTTCTGGCTCGGGCACAGAGCCGATTGATGAGAGGCTATGTGAGTTTATTGTGGCTAAGATTACTCGCGGTATCTTGGATAAGTTTCAAAATTTTGAAAATGATTTTAGACTGAATTTTTTCTGGTTTAAACTGAGTTAAAAAAAGTTATGATGTTGGGTATTTTGAGTTGAATCGGTCTGAGTATGACGAATTTGGATTGAGTTTGATTAATATCCGACTCTTTTGGTCGAGTTGGCCAAACTCTCATTGGTTAGAGTTCGAGTCCAAATAACTTGTCGGGTGCTTGAGTTGGCCAAGTTTTACAAACCTATAACTAATACAATTTTAAGTTTAATCCTTATAAAAGATGAATTTGTTATCATATGTTCTACATAATGATAATATTTTAGATAAACTTTTGATTAAGTATAGAATTATTATTTAATAGATAAAAATCACGACTTATTTACTTTTTACAATTTATATTTCTTTCTATTTTAACAACATAACTACAACTCTAAGTTTTGACTTTATCATAGTTCAATATAATGATAATAGTAAAAATCAATTTTTTTTGTATTTTGTTATAAAACTAATATTTAATTGTTAATAACAATAATTTAGTTATTTTTAATATAAAATATTTTTTTCTATTTTAACTAGATAAAAAAATACTTTATATCGGGAATTTCCCTAGTTAATATATATTGAATGGTAAAAAAAGCTATGTAGCCCAATGATATTAAATAATCAATTTAAAAAAATATATAATAATATTTTATAAAAAAAAAAAAACTTATATTGTAAATGCTCTTATATAGCCCACTATACATTAAAAAAATAATAATAATAATAATAATAAAAAAAAAAAAAAAAAAAAAAAAAAACCCGAACATTTTTATGTTTTCTTTTAAGTTTCAAGTTTTATTTTCGTAAACATTGTTTTAAATCACAAGGTGGTTTATACATTTCCAATTAATTATTGAAAGTATTACTTGATCATGACTCAAACAAGTATACCAACATATTTTGTCATTTTTTATTTTATGACCTTATATTTTAACGTAATAGAAATTTATTTGTGATTTTCTAGCAAAACAATAATTTTTTACAGAAAGAACTTTTAACCTTTTAGCCATTTAGCGTATATTTTTCAAACTATTTCAAATATTAATTATACTTAACAATCATATATTTACTGACATACATTTATTATTATATACAATGATGGCTTGTAAATTTATAATTAGAGATTACATTTTTATCATTTAGCTTATTTAATATCTTTTTTTCGATTTAAATTTATATTGCATTGTATAAAATATATTTTTTATCAAATATATATATACAAAATGTAAAATATATAAAATAATATTTTTTTTATCAAATATCTATATATACAAAATGTAAAATATAGATCGGATATATATATATATATATATATATATATATATATATATATATATATATATATATATATATATATATATATATATATATATTAATTTGTCACGAATCATTATTAACTTATAACAAAATTCTATCCTTTTTAAGTTACAATTTTTTGTATATTTTTGATTAAGCATTACAATTTAAATTATCAATAATGTTTTCTCTTTTAAACCGGAATTTCCATTGGTATTAGCAGAAAATATATTTTAGCACAACGAACCTTCCAAAATTTAAACTTCTATGATTTAGAATGAGGCCATTTTCTTATTAAATGCTTAATCCCACCATGGTTAAAAATTACTAAATGAAAGATCTCACAATGATTTTGGATGCCAATTATCCCCGGTATGCTCCCAAAGGAAGACAGATGGATACATGTTCGTCGGAAAGAAAAAACTCTAGCACAGAAGGTGGCCATGGATGATGAACTAGTATCTTCGTCACGAATATTCCGAACAAAGTCAAAAAGGCGGAGTTTGGAAGGATTTTTCTCACGATATGGCAAACTAATGGATGTTTATTTTGGGGATAGAAAAGGAAAGAACGGTAAAAACTACGGCTTCATCCGATTTGTCGACGTTCTTGATGCTAAGGACATGGAAACCAAAATAAATAGGGAGAAATGCATAAACAACATCCTAGAGGTGAACATCGTGAGACATGGAAGGAAAGCCCATCAAATCAGGCCAATGCACAAATGGTTCGTTCCTCCCATCCAGAACTTCACCACCAGTGACGAATTTGTAGACAAAAGATCATATGCAGAAGTCACCGGTAACAAAAAAAATCAATACTCGAACCAGGCTCGTCAAACACCCACCTTCCAACAAACCAACAAGGAATGTAAGATCCTACTACAACCAGATGATCACATGAAGAGATGGATCCAAAAGACCACAATGATTGGGGAGGTTTTCTCATTACAATACGTTGGGCACTTGTCTGCCTTGTTATCAATTCATAGTGATAAAGTTGCTGATGTAAAAATCCAGGAGGTATAAAAGCCCTTCTCAGTTTCGATAGCATACTGGTTGCTAATGAATTCCTCTAAAACAAAAAGAACCAGGCGAATACCTTCAAATGCCTCTAATTGGAAGAACACCAAGGCTATCGGTTCGAACGTATTGCATGGATTCGTATCATTAGACTTTCGTTAAAATATTGGTGTGACTCTAAATTCACAACAATCATGAAAGATCATAGTACCATTTAATGACATCAACGAAAGAGGTGATCTATCGTGTGTAGAACTCGGAATTCTCACAGCATGGAGGAAGAAACTCAATGAATAATTGGTTCTCAACTTGGTGGAAGGTCCCATAATGATGGGAATCATCGAATACGAAGACGAGGCATGGTTTCCTTTCAAATTCGACACTGAAAAGCAACCATATGAAGAAGACTATGATAATTTTGAGGATGATGATAATGATGCAAGATTGTAAATGGAAGAGGAAGGCGACCAAACAGACACAAGTATCTGTTGGATTAGGTGTCTAAGCCCATAACTATTTTGATATGTACTTGACCCGATTGTAAGCATCGTCCTTTTGGGTTGCCTTCACCATAACAACTGATAGGATGAACTAAGGAGAAAAAAGATTAATTATGATTTATTAATATATTATATGAATAATATATTGAAAGAGAAATCATATTGTTTAATTAATATTAGTCAAGAATTAATAAGAATTAATTTTGTGGCTAAAAGAGATTAATTAAATAAATGGGACTGATATTGCAATTATATGATAGTTGCAATTGGGCTATGGATTCCTAATGGAAAGGGGATTGGACGAAATCTATGGGAAGCCCATATGGATTTCGTCCAAGGGATTTCTAAGGGAACTTCATGGGTTGCTTAAGGCCTGAGCAGAAAATTAGGGTTTCACCTGAAACCGTAGCAGCCCACACAAGTATATAAAGACCCCTAAGGCTCTCAAAAACGTGGCTAAGTGATCTCTAAGGGTTCTTGGACGTTTTTGGTGCTTATCCTCCCACTCCTAAGTCATCTTGTTGCTCATGGGGTTTGTGAATCCATTAGAGGTGCAACATTTGAGGCACTAGGCTTTCAAAAGTCAAGATCAAGAGTATTTGAGATTGATATTGCTACATAACAATCAAGGTAAGATCTAAACCCTTTTATTATGATAATATTGATTATTATATGCTAGATCTAGGGTTTATGAGCTTTGGATGATTATTGCATGTTCATTAGACAAACTAGATCCAAAGATTTAGGATTTGCATATACACCATAGGATTGATGTAGTGCTCATAACCCATCAGTGGTATCAGAGCTAAGACTGTTTGTTTGATGTATGTGATGCTTTACATGATTATTCAAAGCTGGAAATCAAAAATTTTTGGATTGGGAGGCTAGAATCGCCAAGTTCACTGGCAACTCGACGAGCCCAATGTTGGCTCGACGAGTCGGAGTAGATGCCAAAATTTTCAGGTTTTTGACCTATTTTGTTGTGGGATAATTACCAAAACATTTTTAATTGATAAAATCTGATTTTTATTAATTTGGAGTGATTATCCTGGCCAATATAGAATATAATTGTCAATTAATTAGATAATCATTACCTTATATGATAAACTTGATTTATTTGAATTATTTGATTGGATTATCTTGCCATAAAATTGAATTAGGTCAAATTTAGATAATTACCAATTATTTGATTATTAAATTATTTTTAATTTGATCCAGATAGTTTTTAAAGGTTTTAAAACTTTCCCTCAAGTTTTGGAATTTTAAAATTTTGATTGAAAGGTTAATTTTGAAATGTTTAAATTCTAAACCCTAAGGTTTTGAAAAGTTTCAAAAACTTGCCCTCAAGTTTTGAAATTTAAAATTTGATTAAAAATTTAATTTTGAAATACTAAATTCTAAGACCCAAGTACTTTAAAAAGTTCAAATTACATCCTTATGGTTTTATTAAGTTAATTAAGTGTATAATTAAAAGAGAGTTAATAAATCCACAATGATATGGTTTATATTTAATTAAATTAAAAGTATAATTTATTAAATTAAACCACCTAGTATTTTAAAAGTGTAAAATACACCCTTATACTATATAAAATTAAAAGTCTAATATTATATATGTATAAGTAAAGAGTCACTCTTGCCGTTAGTAGGCCTCATTCATGAAGCTGGTCTCTAAAGGGTGTTTAAGGAAATTGCCTAAATGGCGATCGAATGGGTATCCACTCTTACCCACCACACTCTTGACTAGTGGAGGGTCGTTAGTCGAACGAGTAGGATAGGACGTAACCTTCCATTATAAGTATAATGAAGTACGAAGTAACTAAACACTTTTATAAATTCCCAAATCTTAGTTACTTTACAAAAAAATGTGGAGTTAGTGCTATTCCATGAAATTACACTTTATACCCTTGCTAGGACGTTAGTGAAGCGTGTGTGGTTAACCGACACGCTAATTGGGCTCTAAGTAAAGGTGGAAATGGGTAGCTTGATGTTTATCATAGATTAATGGAGCGTGTGTGGTTAATCAACGCGTTGATTAGGTAATTTGTAACATCAAGAGTACCAAGCTAATTTTCATGGTTATCCACAACTTGTTTGTGATCCTCGACATCCCACTCACAAACGAATGGCACACTCGAGATTTAAACATGTCATTGAAAAGTTCAATGAATCTCAAAAGATGTAGGAGTTTCAATTCATTTAAAACTTAATTTTCAATTTTCGTTTTTCATGTTGGAAATTGGTAAATCGTCATTTACCTACCTTCAAATGTTCTGCAATTTCGATTACGGCATCCCTCTTCCAAATTGTAGAATATTATGTTGGATCCTAGCCTTAATATTCCATTTGGGTGTTATATCAAGGATTCCAATCAACTAACTTGAATTTTCTCCCATTTTGTAGATGTCAAAATCTATCAACTATGGTCTTCCTGAATCTGTTAGAAAAAGTTTTCCACTTCAAGATGATGTTCCACGATTGGATTGTGGAAAAAGAAATCATGCTTCACTTCCTCCACCTCCTCCAATAATTCTCCCTGACCCACGTGTTCGAAGACTTGAAAAGTTCAAGGTCACTCAAGCCCTACTGGCAAAAAGACACAAATATGGAAAGTATGTATGTGCTCATGTCTTAGATATGAAGTTGCATATTGATAGATTGGGAATGTTGGGTGTCGATGTCTCAAGGAAGTTGGTTGTTGACTTTGTCTTATTTATATATCCTTACAATGTTATTTATGAAAATTGATGCTTGTGTGTTTCTATTGTAAGCAATATTAAGTGGATGTGATTCTTAGTTATGTTATTTATGATAGTGTCATAATTTTTCTAAGTAAGGAAAGATTCTCATCGCCCAAGTATCAATTGGACAGAAGCTTGAGATCATATGATTTGAATCATGTGATGTATGGAAATCTTGGTACTTGGGAAACTAAGACTAATTCCTTGATCACACAAGTATGTATGTCAAGTGAAGGACTAAAGGACTAGAACACAATGTTGTGCCCCGATTAAGTCCACCACAAATAACAATAAGACTATTCGTCATGATTTACTAAAAGTCTAGTAAATATGGTTATGCTTACAAGATTAAGTATAATTCTGAATTATTGAAAAGTTTCAATAATAGCAGAACGAATAAGAAGAATCAATTAGGCAGAAAGATAAAAGTTTCTCCAATCTAAAAAGATGAGAGAATACTTTAGTATCTTGTTTTATGATCGTCTTATTGATTGTGAAACCATATCACAATTGATCCACTAGGTAAACCTTAGTGCACTAGTATGGCTAAGAAGAGGAATCGAAAATTGTTGAAATGGTTAAATCAAAAGGTGAATCATACTTCATTCCAAAATCAAGTCTTAGAGTCATACTTCAAGATTGTGACTTGAGTGACACATCTTAAGAAATTTAACACACTAATCAATGTGAAGTAGAAAAGTTTCTTACTCTTGCACATTTGATATTGGTAAATTATGATGTCTTGGATAAGACAAAGACCAAATAATATCAATTGTGTGTAGTGTTTGTCTTGATAAGAATCCACACTAACTCTTGAATATTTGTTTGTCAAGAAATGTTTCTTGACAAGAGAATCTTATATGTCAAGAGGTCAATGGGTCTAAATGATCTTAAAAAGTTTCAAGATCTAATTAAGAGTAAACCTATTATGAACTTTCTAATGAAAGGTGTATGAGTTTGAGAAACTTGATAAAAGTTTATCGAAGCATCTCATATTAGAAATATGAACTTTGGAAGTCAATAAGTATTGATTTCTAGAAGTCCAACTATTTTCTGAATATGTGTCAATGCTAGTGGGAGCATAAGTGTTATGCTGGTACGGAGATAATTATCATGTTAGTGGGAGCATGATTATTATTTTAAGTGTTGCAAGTTATCAATATTAATTATAGAAAACAAAGTTTCAATTCGCAAAGTTTCAAAGGTTGAATAGTTGTTTTGCTATAATTAAGGAAGACAATATTATACTTCATTTCAAATCTAAAGGCTTAGATCAAGAAATTTTAATTAGATTTAGTCAAAAGACATATATGAATGTTATGTTGAAAAGGTTTAACATAGGAGCATTCTATATATGTCAGTATTATAGCAAGAAACTGGTAAAGTATCATGTTTTTCATTATGAATCGTGTCCCATACACTTCGGGTATATTATATATTGCATATGCTGTAATATTCGACTAGTTTTAAAATTTTCCAAATTCTTAGGGCGTTAAGAGGGAAAAGGGATTAGAACCGGTTTGACTAAAATAATTGAACATTTGTCAACGACAATCTAAGGTTCGCTAAGGATTGGTCGCTTGTGAGTAGTTGGAAGTATAGTAATGAATGGACTATATCGACATTATTATGAATAGATAAGACTCTATTCACAATAAGTTGTCATATGGAAAATATGGAAATGTTTCCATATTGGGAGTTAGACGTTAAGAATTTATGTCTAGATTAGAAACTTTTATGCAAGAAGGATGTTCAAAGGAATGTACTTTGAATGTGAGACTTCACATCTATGGGATTGTATTGTAACAATCTCCAATAGATCACTTTGTAATATCATTGGCAAAGTCTTGGTGGCTTTGGTGCTGTGACATTACGAAAGGATCGTTACATAAAATGTTAGAATCTAACATATTCTAGTAGTGGCGAGAATTTTGTGTTCTTACGCTAATGATAAGGATTAGGGATTGTGAAATAAGCATCATTGGAAATGTTTTCAATTGATCTATTTCACAAAGTATGGACCATAGGTAAATAGAGTGTACATGCTTGGTGCATGGGACAACTGCTGTTATGATTCAAGTAATAAGTTGATTATTCGAAACATAATACAATGAATAATGTGTAATCAATATGGTGACTAAATAAAAGGAGTTTTATTTATACTCAAAAATTTGGGGTCATATTGGATTCGATTATTCTTGTGTTTCACTTTGCATGTTTTGACTTCCTGAATAATAAGATTATTCAAACGTTCCACAGTCGCTCATACGTTGGGAGCAGGTATGAAAGAAGATTGTCATGAATTGGTTTGTAGATTGTCTAAAGTGTATTAGACATAGAAAAAGTTTGTTGCAGCGTTCATGAGTGCTTATGAATAAGATTTGAGCATTGGATTAAACCCATGCTCACTTGGATCGCTTCATGGATTTTATCACGAGTGATTGGTGAGACGATAATATCTTATATTTTTGAAACCGAGACGTGTGAGTTGTATTCTGCAACTTGGTTGCACATTGATAATATGCAAACGCACCATTTACTTGGTGTTATAAAACATATTGTTGTGTGTGACTTGATGAGTAGGTACAAGTAAGCATTGAGTCAAAGTTTATCCGTTCCTTTTACCCAAATTGGGATAAAAGCGATATATGTGGGCCCCTCGATGATTTAGTGATGAAACCCTAAGCGTTTGGCCAAGCCAGGGCTGAGTTGAAGTGTTCAATTATAGTCTGTTGTCAGTCATTATAAATCGGGAATTAGGAAACAACACATGAACAGAGAGTATGATTAAAATCCATGTCTCAGTTTATACGATATCTATAATGGAGGAATATATGATCCCTTATCTAAAGGACACGTTTATGATAAGATCAGAGTTCAACAATGGCTTTTGAAAGCTACGATTGCTGATCAGGTTCGGAAGTCATATGCAGAATAGTTATTAGACTTATCCAAGTGGGAGACTGTTGGATTAGGTGTCTAAGCCCATAACTATTTTGGTATGTACTTGACCCGATTATGAGCATGGTCCTTTTGGGTTGCCTTCACCATAGCAACTAATAGGATGAACTAAGGAGAAAAAGGATTAATTATGATTTATTAATATATTATATGAATAATATATTAAAAGAATATTTTTTAATTAATATTAGTCAAGGATTAATAAGAATTATTTTTGTGGCTAAAAGAGATTAATTAAATAAAGGGGAATGATATTGCAATTATATGATAGTTGCAATTGAGCTATGGATTCCTAGTGGAAAGGGGATTGGACGAAATCTATGGGAAGCCCATATGGATTTCTTCCAAGGGCTTTCTAAGGGAACTCCATGGGTTGCTTGAGGCCTGAGCAGAAAATTAGGGTTTCACCTGAAACCCTAGCAGCCCACACAAGTATATAAAGACCCCTAAGGCTCCCGAAAATGTGGCTAAGTGATCTATAAGGCTTCTTGGACGTTTTTGGTGCTTCTCCTCCCTCTCCTAAGTCATCTTGTTGTGCATGGTGTTTGTGACTCCATTAGAGGTGAAACATTTGAGGCACTAGGCTTTCAAAAGTCAAGATCAAGAGGAATTGAGATTGTTATTGCTACATAACAATCAAGGTAAGATCTAAACCCTTTTATTATGATAATATTGATTATTAAATGCTAGATCTACGGTTTATGAGCTTTGGATGATTATTGCATGTTCATTAGACAAACTAGATCCAAAGCTTTAGGGTTTGCATGTACACCATAGGATTGATGTAATGCTCATAACTCATCAGTATCCCTGACATAGACATGGAGGAGACGAGGAAAGCTGAAATCATTGAGAATGACACAACACACATTGGTGAAGAGGATGTTGGTGATGCTCCATCTCCAGAATTGGTTGTTGAGTCTCCAGCACCGATTCCATCAATGTACTCATCCCCGAGAATCAGACATTCATTGACTCCCCACAAAAATCCTTCATGCGCTAAGTAGAACCATCATTTACATTCAACTTTGAGAATATCGATACAGAGGTGAGTTTGATTGGGTCTACTTGTTTGAATCTAGACAACATAAACAATATGGACCTTAGGCCCATAAAATTATTTCAGGATTTGGCACTTTCAGGATGTTTTGGGCCTGTTCCCCTAAATACCCTTGGCCCCAATATCTGAAGCCCAAATCATGAAGATTTTTTTTCAGTCCGGTAGATCTGGTAAATCTACTCTCAAGCGAAAAAGAAATTGCCGCTCTCCGACTACTAATACCATTCCTTTCCAATTAGATGATCCCAAAGATGTTCCTCCCTCCTTTTGATCGCTCCTTATAGTAAGCACTGTTTCTACTCCTCCTAACACCGCCTTTCAATATACAAAAATCTTGCCTCCTCCTCATCCCAATGTAGTTTCTTATAAATTTGGTACAAAGACCACCTCAAGTAGAATCAAGCTTGAAGTCACTATTGTAATTGGAACCTGGTCTGATTTGAGCTTGACGCTTCAAATCCAATTTTGAATGAAATCCTTGGGAAATCCGGTGAGCAAGTTGATGCCCAATGAAATTATTATTCCTAAATATACGCAAGAACAATTGCTTGATGCGAAGCTCATAGATGCAACAACGTGCTGTGGATCCAATGACTTCAGGGTAGAAAGAATTAATGCATCAAGAAGATCCAGTGATTACTGAACATCTGGGATTGCATGGTCCACAAGTTCCAGCGGACAAAGTTTCTCTATGGGGAGAAGTCTTAAACATCATAAATGAAAGGAAAAGGATTTGGATTGTGATGGGGGACTTCAATATGGTCCACAGGCCTAAAGAAAGATTCAATTTGGTATTTTCCAATAGATCTTCCAGGGATTTTAACAATTTCATGCACGAGGCAGGTCTCGTAGATTTGAATAAGGGGAGACAATGATTCACCTGTTTCCACAATGAAGACCTAAAACTCAGCAAGATCAATAGGTTCTTACTTTGACCAGGTTTTCTAGACCTCATACCACCAGCCTTGGTGACAGCCTTACCGCGAAAGTTATCGGATCACCATCGAATTATCCTGTCATCTACATGATGTGATTTTGGGCCAACACCTTTTAAACGATTTAACTTATGGCTGTTACAAGATGGTTTTAAGCTAGTATTTATAAAAGCATGGAACAACTTCAAAGCGTTCAGTACCCCAGACCGCTACTTGGCTGCTAAACTACGACATGTAAAAAAAGAAATAAGGAAATGGAGAGCAACAAACCACCTGAAAGAAGTTGAGATCATTAAAATAAAAGAAATTATGAATAACTTGGATATTGTGGCAGAGTCTATGCTATTATCTGACGACGAAATCAACACAAAAAGGAATGGATACAAGGAAATTGCTGAAAAAGAGAAATTGGCTTTTTTAAATATTAAAAAAATCAAAAATCAAATGGATGGTGGACGGAGACGAAAACTCAAGATTTTCCATGGCTATGTCAATAACAACATGAGAAACCGGATCAATGGACTCAGGTTAACGGTGATTGGTGTACGGATCAAGGAAAATAAAGGCAAAAACTCTACAATTCTTCAAATAAAAGTTCACTGAAACATGGCCGTCTAGACCTAAGCTTCGAATCCCTCTATTTAAAAAGCTCCCCAACTTAGACTTGCAAGCCTTAGAACTTCTAATATCCCTATAAGAATAAAAACAACGGTACTGGCCTGTGGTAATGAAAAGGCCCCAGGGCCTGATGAGTATACCTTCAAATTCATCAAGAAGTATTGGGATGTCCTTCTAAGGGATAGCACGATGGTGGTAAAACAATTTAAGCATTTTGACAAGATAGACAAATCCTGCAACTCATCTTTCATTTCTTTTGTCCCAAAGATTAAAGATCCCCTAAAGCTAAGTGATTTTCGACTTATTAGCTTCATAGGGTGCATTTACAAAATAATGCCAAAATTCTCACCTTAAGAATAGAAAAGGTAATGGGAAACTACATTGATGAAGTTTAAACCGCCTACGTAGAAGGGATGCACATCTTAGACAGGCCACTGGTGGTGAATGAAATATGGTATTGTTTAAAGAAATCCAAACAGAAAGTGTTGTTATTCAAATTTAGTTTTGACAAAGCCTTTGATTCGATTAATTGGGAATTTCTTGATTCCAATCTTATGTTGATGAGATTTAGACTTAAACGGAGAAAACAGATCAAAGGTTGTCTCCATTCATCTCCTGAATCAGTCTTGGTGAACGGTAACCCAACGAAAGAATTCAATACATCGAACGGATTCCAACAATGAGACCCCCTCTCCACATTCCTGTGTATTGCAACCATGGAAGGTCTCAGCGTGGCCATGAGAGTCGCTTGTGATGCTGGGGTTTTTCAAGGATTTCAACTACTTAACCGTGGACCATTAGTTTCTCAACTCCTATACGTTGATGATGCTCTTTTTGTAGGAGAATAGTTCAAAGAAAACATCAAACACTTATCCAGGATACTTTGTTGTTTCCATGTGGCATTAGGGGTAACAGTCAACTATAGCAAATCTAAGGTGTTCGGAGTTAGGGCAAATTTTTAGGAGGTGACTCGATGTGAAACTTTTGGAGGTAGATTGACACTTATCAAATCAGTGTTGGGGAACCACCCTAATTACTGTACGGTCGCTTTTTGTTGCACCTGTTGGGGTATTGGATGAGCTAGAAAGTATTAGGAGAAGTTTTCTATGGGGTAGATCAAGTGAAAATAGAAAGATACATTGGGTATCTTGGGACAAAGTCATTGCACACAAAGATGTGGGTTGGTTGTGTCACACCCCCAAACCAAGGATGGCGGAAACGTCCGGGGGGTGAAGGACTTCATGTAAAGTATCACAACAACGAGTATAATAGTGCTCAAAGTAAATACAACCATCATAAATATAATTGAAAAAGTTACACCAAAGTATATGTTTACATGATTCAAATCAATTACATTATGATACAAAATGAACTGTTTCACGATTTATCGTCCCATCCTCAAAACGTGGTTAATTTCGTGTTTCACTAAATTCCTGAGAATACAAGTAGTTTTGAAAAGTGTCAACACAAAGGTTGGTGAGTTCATAAGCTTTTGACGGTAAGAGTTTGAAAATCGATCTTTGTAAAGAGATGTATGTTACCAAGAAAAATCCAATATTTTCCTTACATAAGTTATGTGGTCCTAAATACCAGGACCGAAAACGAACAAGTATTTGTCATACTTAAAGATATAAAAGTGGTTTTAAATCGGCATAAAACCCTTTCTGATTTGAAAGCATACAAGTATTTTTCCATACTTAAGGTAATTTCTATGAGTTAAATCAACATAACTAGCTAATTTAAAGTTAGAACCCGTAAATCTTATGATTGTTAATACCACATGTGAGCTATCATAACCATACTTGACATAGACGACCTCGTAATACGATGTTCTTCAGGCGTCACCGTTAAATGACACTTGTCACCACAGACCTGTCGGTCTAGCTGTTGCAAGCAGCTCTGGTGTGGGTTTGTCAAACCCAATATAGATCTATACACAACTATCACGTTCTCCCTACAAGAGACTCTGGTTACAATTTACATGACTTTTTGACTTTGTTACTTTGGAAGTAACCCGAAGTGAATGACTCACAAATTTATTCATTAACAGATTTACGTGAACTAAACTGAAAACCTTTAGTAAATAAGTTTGAGAAGTAAATGATACATAAACTATACCTATTATAGTTTATCCAAAATGTTTGTAATGTATAAGAATTCTTTTATGAAAATGCCTTAATGTTATGAATCCATAAACTATGCTCATTATAGCTTAATATACGTGTTCTAAATGAATGAATAATCTTATCATGAATGACTAAGTTTCATTTTATGATGATAAACTAACAAGGAAACACATTCAATATTTAGAACTTATCGTTATACACTTTGCTCAACATAATACAAAGTGTTATGAAAGTTATAAGTTGTTAACTAATTTTCAACCTTTCTACACTGTTTTAGAAAAGTCATGGAAAAATCATACGAAGTCGAAAACTAAATCCGTAAATTCAGAGAGTTCCCAAAATGTGTCTAGTTTACTCATAATTTTTATCATGATTTTTAATGACCTCCAACTTGGGTGAAAAAGTCCATAATCACAGACTGGTTCGGATTGGTGTTTGAAATGATAGGCAGTTTTGTAAAAATCACCATAAATTGTAGACAAATCGTATGGAGATGTGCAAGTAGTCATTTTAAAGCTAAGAACTGGAACTACTTACACCTAAAATAGTTTTTCAAACAAAAATGCTTAAGTTGTCCAAAACAGTCCGTGAATGGAGTCCAACTTTTCTGATGAAAGCTGTTAGAAAATTTTAGTTATGTTCTTGGTGTTTTAACTTGTATCCCCCCCCCCCTAAAAACTTGAGAAAACATGAAAATGTAGGGGTGTGAACTCACCTTGAGTGATTTCAAAAGATGGATGATTGAGAAAAGAAGTGTTCAACTCAAGAACACCCGGGAGATGCTTGAAGATTTGAGGAGCTAATCAACAAATATGACGATATTTGTGTAAGCAATCAATGATTTGAGTAGAGTCAAGTGTAATAATCACAAGGAGGATGAATTATACTTACCAAGAGAAGAATAAAGCTTGAAAATCAGCCTTGGAGTCTTGAAATAGAGAGAAAAAGTTTGAGAGAAAAGTTGTGTTGTATTTTTGGTGAAATGAGAGCAAGTGAAAGAAAATGAGGAGAGAGGATGAATGTCCAGCTCTAAAAAACGTAGGAATGACTTGTGAGAGAGGTCCTTAAGCCTATTTTACTCGTTTTAACCCCGTTTCAAGCCGTTTTTGACCCGGTTAAGGGTCGGAATGACCCGAATGACTTTAAAAAGTTACGGGATCTTTTGAGAGAGATTTGGGAGAGATTTCACATTCTTGGAGAGATTTCTCATACAAAGAGAGATTTGGGAGAGATTTCACATTCTTGGAGAGATTTCTCATACAAAGAGAGATTTGGGAGAGATTTCACGTTGTTGGAGAGATTTCTCATACAAAGAGAGATTTAGGAGAGATTTCACGTTCTTGGAGAGATTTCTCATACAAAGAGAGATTTGGGAGAGATTTCACGTTCTTGGAGAGATTTCTCATACAAAGAGAGATTTGGGAGAGATTCCACGTTCTTGGAGAGATTTCTCATACAAAGAGAGATTTGGGAGAGATTTCACGTTCTTGGAGAGATTTCTCATACAAGGAGAGTTTTGGGAGAGATTTGGGAGAGATTTCAAAATAGAGAGAGATAGAGTGAAAACGATTGAGAGAGGTTTCATTTGTGACCTTTTTGAGTGTCCGGCTTCGCAATGCAACGTCCGTAAACCCCGTTAAGCCTTGTTTAAGGATCTTACACACTCTCGATGAGTATGCAACATTGTTTTATCGATTTGGCTCGTCACTTACCACAATTTTTAGGTTAAGGAGATCTAGATGTACGCACTTTTCGATTAGTGATCTCTCATTAGAATAGCGAGTTGTTTAGTAATTACATAACGTAAGCCCTAGTACACAAGGGTTAGTTGAGTTGACCGGTTTGACTTGTTGACTTCAGTTGACTTTGACTTGACCGGAAATTGACGGTTGTCACATCGAGAGTCAGTTCTATCAAATTGCTTAACATTTTGTTGATTGTTAAATGGTGGTGGTGGCATAGAACAAAACCTTCCTCCCTAAGGGCAAAAGCTATCACCGTAATTCATAAACTTGATAACAGGTCCGATAACTGCTTCTCATTAAAAACTATGACATGAATTAGAACAATATAGCAAACATAAACCAAGTGTTTGAAAAGAAAGGAATTTTTCCAAGCAAAGTAATTGGGAAAAAACAGACTAGGGATGAGGTAGATTGGAGATGTGACCTAACTCATAGGAAGCATCAGGTAAGTGTCCTTCGTAATCTATTGGTGAATCAAGAACATGTAGATATTGGAATTTCATGTGATTAAAAGAAATTCCAATTAAAGTAACTTGTTTCATTTGGAGGAAAAAGTGGATCAAATCCCCTATGTTGTGACCCTAATTAACCGTGGTGTAACCCTCTCATCAAATATGTGTTGTCAATGTGATACAGAAGAAGAAACAAGTGAACATGTTTTGGTGCGATCTCATTTTGCTAAAACAGTTCTAGGATGGATCATGATCTGATCGATTACGCCACCAACTGGGTAATTACCCAAAGAAGAAGACAAGATTGTTGGGCATATGCTACGAAACTTTTTGGAGCATTTGGAAAGTGAGGACGACAGAATTTCAAAAAATAAGAAGTTGACGGCCACCATTGTAAGTGATATCATCAAGTCAACAATGTTCTTTGGTTCAAACACAAAACAAAGCATGGTGATCTAAAGTGGTCGGATTGAAAGATTTATCCCTTTTGTGGTTTGTAATATAATTGGACTTTGTTGTTTTCATATTATGCCCGACTCCACTCTTGTTTTCCATCTTCTAGCATCTTGCTAGTAGTGGACTTTTATATATATATATATATATATATATATATATATATATATATATATATATATATATATATATATATATATATATATATATAATCTTATAGTGACATAGGTTGTTTCTAGTTTCTAGTATGTCACATGAAAAATTGAAATAATAAATAAAATTTGATATTCGAATTTGGAATTTCATAAGGAAAAGAAAGTTATTGCACATTAATTGGTTTTGAAATAGAAAAACCGGCGTGTGAAATAGCTTTTCGCCATAAGTTCGACGGAAAATGAAATACCAACCTCTTTTCAACGCATATATATATATATATATATATATATATATATATATATATATATATATATATATATATATATATATATATATATATATATATATATATAAGCTTACGTTATTCTATTCAAACTAATTATTGTATTATTGTATACATAAATATGGGTCAATCATTTTACTTATTTTAAGAAGGCGATTAATACATATTATTGAATTAAAAATAATAAAAAAAAATACCGTCTAATTTAACTAGAAGGGTATTTTAGTCAATTAATATACATTTAATAAACGAAATTTGCATATTTTAAGGGATCATTGATACTTTTAATTTTAAAAATCCGATTTTACAAATTATAAAATTTTTAATTCGGACATTCTGACAGAATATGTTTGAGTATGTTCAAAAATAAAAATAGTCTAGAACCATAAAATAATAAAAATATTATTGAACATATTTCTTGTAGAATAACAAATTCTCGAACCAGCAATTGAAGAATTAAAACAAAAATTATATTAATTCTTATAGAATACATGTAACAATTGATAAGAATTACATTTATTGTTAAAGAATAAAACTAAAAAACTTTCAATTCGGGAAAAAACATCAAAATCTAAAAAATACACTAATTTATTCTAAAAGAATAATGTTGCTAAGAGGCGTCGTTAAAATTTTGTGGTCCGTTCTTCAAGCATCAGCTTCTATGGAAACAAATCCAATGAATAAATTAGTGAGAAAATATCCATATTCCATTCCAGCATAATTGGAATTCGTGATTCCAATATGATAGAATTGGAATTCATTTACCAATAATTATATCAATTCGGGGCATTCTAACAGAATATGTTTATGATTATCATAAAAAACATTATTTTCTGATAGAATGCTATAAACAAAGAAATACCATTTAGTTGAAGCATTTTAGCTAGCACTTGGTGTGTATCAAAACAACTTACAATTTCCTGTAAAAATTAGACAATCAGAACAAATTCCCGATAAACCTAAACACATCGAGTCTATCAGAAAACCATTGTACCTTACATTCGTTTCTATCAGATTATCGTTAATCTATGCCTTGGAGCTTGTAAATGTAAGCAATTTTTCACAGGTTTCGTTCAATGTCATCATTTAAGACTGTATTTTTGAATCATCCAACTGAAGATTCCTAATTTCGTACATTTAAACTGGGGATTTCGTTAGGGATGGATCAATAAGAAATCAGAAAATAAGAAAATCAGTTTTCGACAGTGCATTTGAAGGGTGAAGAGTTAACTAGTGGCTTGTTATTTCACTCTAGATCAACATGAACCTGTAATCAGTTTGAAGAAAGAAAGAAGAGAATGATGGGTGTGATCGATTAAAGAAGAGAAGAGATCCAATTTCGAGTTTAATATTGATACCTGCGATTTATTCTTGTGTGTGTGGAGTCGATAAAAGGTGGAGACAGAACAAGAGCCATATCGATTTTTGGGGACGTAATTGTTGAAACAAGAACAGGAAGAACCGAAAAACGTACACAAGCATAGCTGCAGTTTTTCTATTATTTCCTTGGCTCATGTCGATCAATTTTGCAAGAGGTGAAGGAAGGCGTGCCTATTCTTGTCGATTTTGACCTGCACCTACAAATATGCGACGGGCCAAATGGTGGTTGTTGCCTTCCTGGTCGCTGCTTGCTATTGATTATGGAGGGAATGAGTCAATGATGGTTGGAAGAGTCAATGACGGCTGGAAGAGAAGGGATGTGATTTTGGTGTCGACAAGATCCGCCGATGAGAGGCAATTGATACACCTTCCCGCTTCTTGCTTTAGCACTTGGCGGACCTAGGTAGATGGTGCTTTTAAAAAGCCGATGGATAGAGAAACCCTAGGTATATGAAGTCAATGGTTACCATAATTATAGGATATTATTTGTGGAAACTAATTATCAAATTACATATTTACCCTCATTTATTTATTTATTTATTTA